>NC_143151.1:14244316-14544316 GCF_041381405.1 Jatropha curcas | reverse complement strand
GGTTGAAGACATACAAGTTGAGAAAAGGAATACAATTGCATAGAATTCATAACTTCATACACCATTTCACATCATTTCACAATTGCATAGAATACAATTACAAGTTGTGTTTACCTCATTTCACATCATTTGCATGCTTGCATGTTGTTTTGATGCATGTTCTAATGTTGTCTTTTTGTTTTAAAATGATTGGAGGCATATAAGTTGAGCAAAGGAATACAATTGCATTGAAAATGAAGTCCAAAAGAGCATAAAAACATAAGTCGCGAGCGCGCAAATGAAAGTCGCGACCGCGCAAAGCACCAAAAGAGAGTCAGTGAGTTTACAGGCCAAGTCGCGAGCGCGCAAATGAAATTCGCGAGCGCGCGACGTGTTTTCCAGCCTGCGCAGTCTATACTCTTTTGGTCATATCTCTCAATTTACAACTCCGATTTGGGTGATTCAAAAACCCATGTAAAGCTAACACATAGAGGAACAAATAACTCTTCTATGACACTTCCTAATTCCATCGTTAAATGGGGTAAAAATCAAGGTGAAGTTACTAGTAACGTTTCCAGCAAAACCTGTTTCAGCATGAACTCAATATCTACTTCATTTATTCATTTCATCTCATGCTTTTTCACCATTTTCAGTCATCTTACTCAACATGAAACAACATATTTTCTCATTATCAACACACCACACAAATTCTCATGCAAGGAAATTAATTAAACGAAAAGAGATAGCACACCTTCACTTAACAAGCTTGGAATCTTCTTCTTAGCTTCCTTTTCCCTTTGAGCTTACTTCATCTATGAATAAGAATTCTTATGAATACTCTAAAAATATCACCAAATGATTCAAGTATGAAATTCAAGAAGGTTTACTTGGATAGAATAGAAGTTGAATTACTGCTTGAATCCCATTAAAATCTTCACTACCATTAAAAGTGATGGAGAAAGGAAAGTGGAAGAGGAAAGTAGAGGAAGAAGATGAAGATAAGGATGAAGAAACGAAAATGAATGGAACTCACGGGTACATCTCCAAAATATCATGGATTTTTATGTGAAAATTACCAAATGGTACCTCAAGTGTCAAAATGGTACAACTTAATACCTCAACTTTATATTTTAGTGCAAGCAAGTCCTAATCCTTATACTTTGATCTTTTTGTTTCCTTCAAGTAAGTCCACTTCTTCTCCTTATTTCATTCTAGCCCACTCTAGACTCTAATGGCTCGAACCGGGTTTTGGAGCAGCCCGACTCGACTCTAAGCAACGACTCGATTCAATAGAAAAAATGGGACGTTACAGTTCTGATACGGATCCATCATCACTCGTCGCTGGATCACAAGGAGGCATGGTGAACGACGAAGGAGATCCATTGGTGCTTCCTATTGGACCGATTACAAGGAGCCGTGCCAAGCGATATGGGGCAGCCATATCATTATTTGTTCAAGCCCAAATAACACAAGAACTGCATGATGTTGCATTCAACAAGTGTTGTGAGGAACTTGAAGGCATTCCTAGGCTTCTAATGTTGTTGGTGGCTCTTTAAGTGGAGGAAAGCACGCTGCTACAGTAACGTGCTACAGGAACTCAGAAGCGCTACAGTGCTACAGGAACTCAGAAGCGCTACAGTGCCGCGCCAATCAGTTTGACTTTGCTACAGTAAGCTTATCAACGCGTTTTATGTTTTATGCTTCATTAAGCCCTAGTTTCTTGTTTTAGTATAAATATCTTGTATTCCATGTAAGAAGACGATTTTTGAGAGATTGAAAACTTCATTTGTTTAAGCTTTGCTTGTACTCCTTTGCTTAGAGTGATAGTGAGAGATTGCTTCCTCTAATTGCATCAAGAATTAAGGTAAGCTTATCAACTTGTTTGTGGCGTTTATCTTGTTCTTTGCTCGATTATTGGTGTTACCGTTTCATTATAAACGTGGGGTGCCATAGAGCGTTTAATCTCGATTATTGGTGTTTCCGTTTCATTATAAACGTGGGGTGCCATAGAGGCGAACTTATATCTCATTCTTTGATCCGATCCGTATCATTTGGTATCAGAGCCAAATCAAAGTTTTGGGGTAAGTTCTGTTATCTTAGTTAGGAATTTAAGTTTTCTTGTTGTTGGATTCCATTGTTGTTTGTCTTATTTCTTGATTTCATTGCAGATCTGGAATTTTCTCTTTAGATCTTGTTGGATCTAGGTGTTTCCTCGTTAGATCTTCTTAGATCTGGAATTTTCTCTTTGGATTTTGTTGCATCTATATATTTTCTCGCTGGATCTACTTAGATCTAGAATTACCTTCTATTGAATCTTCTTGTTGTTGCTTGTTCTTCAGTTAGAAAAAAAAAAATCAATTGATTACATTTATTACGAATTTATAAGTTATTAAATACCAAATCTGGAGATTTGTTTGTGTTCTTGAATCTTGTTGATCAAATCAAAAAAAAAAAAAAAAAAAAAAAAAAAAAGTGATTGTTGGACAACTAATTATTACCTACCAAATTTGACTTGGGAGACACAAAAGCATTGTTGGACAACATAATCATTACCTACCTATATTGAAATTGGAAGACACAATTGCTGGACAACCTAAAAGCATTTGACTTAAATTGGGATCCTATCTTGAGAGAACACAAATCATTGCTGGAAAGGTTGATACTTTGCTTGGACCGACTATACTACATTTATATACACAAGCATGCAATTTTATAGTTAAAGATAATCAACCTGTGATATCAAGTAAATCTGTGACATCAATTTCTGTGTAAATTCTGAAAATTTGGTTTTTTATTGTTTGCTTGCTTTGATTGGGTAAAATTAATTAGGTCCATATTTGGTTTGCTTTGTAGTAAACTAAATTCACACATCATATCCAGAAATTGTCCTTTTAAATTCTAGTTTGTTTAATTATTGTTTTGAGCTGCCGTTGCTTCTATTACATTATTAGGGTGTATTTGTTTGTTCACTACACTCTAAATTAATATAATCAAGTAGTACATCATCTTGTCTTCGTACTACCATCCATTATCGTTTTCAGTCTTCTTTCTAGAGTTTGTGCTTACTTTTATTGTTAAGATTTATTTCCTTGATTCTAAAACGTGCTTTCAAATTGGTTGGTTAACCTACGGTTCTGAAGTACAATTCGAGGAATTGCAAGGAGTGATTGCGGAGTGTAAACACGTGAGGGAGTGCTTTATCACTAACTCAAATCTTTTTCGTGTTTTCTATTCTTGAATACTAACCATGAGTACAGGCACATCTGGAGGTGGTAACGGAGATGGAAATCCAATTAGAGATCCTCAACTAAAATTGTTCATGGAATCTATCCAAGGACAATTTAGAACCTTTAACAATCTCTTTCAAGACATGAGGGAAGAATTGCAAGAGCTGAAGGCTTCACAAAGTTCTAATGCCACTAGAGTCCGTCCCCAAGTTAGAATTCAAACCCCTGATGATGAGGAGACTGAAGGTACTAATCCTAATAAAATTGATGGAGACTTGGGAGCAATCAAAATGAGGATCCCAGAATTCAAGGGCAACAACAATGCTGAAGAATACCTTGAATGGGAGAGAAAGGTAGAACAAATCTTTGAATGCCATAACTATTCCCAGGAGAAGAAATCCCATCTTGCAGCTGTGGAGTTCAAAGGATATGCTATGTTTTGGTGGGAACAATTGCTACTAAAAAGAAGAAGCAGGGGAATGCGACCAGTACCACCATGGGAGATCATGAAGGAGTTAATGCACCAAAAGTTTGTTCCTGCTCATTACTTCAGGGATTTACATAATAAATTAGCAAGAATGGTGCAAGGAGGGAGGAGCGTGGAAGAGTACTACAAAGAGATGGAGATTTGCATGGCAAGAGCCAAGATTGAGGAAGATGTCCAAATCACCATGTCACGATTCCTTGGAGGTCTAAACAAAGACATTGCTGATGCCTTAGAGATGTATAGGTATGATACCTTAGAGGAGATGATAGATATGGCCATGAAACTTGAAAGACAGAAAAAGGGGAGATCCACCAACAAGTATTCTAGCAACACATGGGGATCCAAATGGCCCAAAGAAGGTGAGAAGAAAGATTTCAAAGGCCCTAGTTTCCAAAGAACAGAATCAGTTTCGAAAGGTAAAGAGGTTGCCCAAACTACATTCAAGGGAAACAAAGGTACTTCTAACTCTATAAACCCTGCTAGAGAGATTAAATGCTTTAAGTGTTTAGGAAAGGGGCATATTGCATCTCAATGTCCTAATAAAAGGGTTATGATTGTTAGGGAAGATGGTAATATTAGTTCTGAATCTGAATGTAGTGATTGTGATGATTTGCCTCATTTGCATGATGTTGATAATGATAAGTCGGATGAGGACGAGCATAACTTGTTGTTTGCTGAACGTGGAGAATCTCTAGTTGTTAGGCGAGTTTTGAATATGCATGTTAAGGAGGAGAGCCTTGAACAACGTGAGAACATCTTTCACACTAGATGCTTGATACATGGAAAAGTGTGCTTGCTTATTATTGATGGGGGTAGTTGCACTAATGTTGCTAGTGTGAGTATGGTGAATAAGTTGAATTTGGCATGTCTTAAACATCCTAAACCTTATAGACTGCAATGGTTGAATGATGGTGGAGAGGTGAAGGTGACACGCCAGGTGCTTGTGCCGTTCTCTATTGGGTGGTACAAAGATGAAATTTTATGTGATGTAGTACCGATGCAGGCAGGCCATCTATTGCTGGGAAGACCATGGCAATATGATCGAAAGGCACTACATGATGGGTTCTTTAACCGATACTCTTTGGTTCATAAGGGGAAGAAGGTGACTCTTGTTCCATTATCACCTCAAGAAGTATACACCGATCAGAAGAAAATACTTGAGAGAGAAAGAGAGACTTCAGCTTTGAGGGAAAATGAGAGTGAGGCTTCCAGTTCGAGAGAACTAAAGAGTGTTAAAAGAGAGGTTGAAAAGAAAGAGGCCACAAAAGATACCAAACAGATTGGTGGCCCAAAAGTGAGTGAAACACAACGAGGGGAGAGAAAGAAACACACTTTTTATGCGAGAGCTAGAGAGGTTAAGTGTGCCATAGCCTTGAGGCAACCCGTGTTGCTTCTTAGGTTCAAGGAAATTTTATTTTCTAACGCTGACACTAATCTTGATGGTTTACCTCCTGTGTTTGTTTCTATGTTACAGGAATTCACTGATGTTTTTCCAGAGGAGCTACCTAGTGGATTACCACCTTTGAGAGGGATAGAACATCAGATTGATGTCATTCCCGGTTCCACCATTCCAAATCGACCAGCCTATCGAAGCAATCCAACAGAGACAAAGGAGTTGCAGAGGCAAGTTGATGAGCTTATGGAGAAAGGATTGGTGCGAGAGAGCATGAGTCCTTGTGCCGTTCCAGTACTTTTAGTACCCAAAAAGGATGGTACATGGCGAATGTGCATTGATTGTAGGGCGGTCAACAAAATCACTGTAAAGTATAGACACCCTATTCCTAGACTTGATGATATGTTAGATGAATTGTGTGGGTCTACTTACTTTACAAAGATCGATTTAATGAGCGGTTATCATCAAATTCGGATGCAACTAGGTGATGAGTGGAAAACTGCTTTCAAAACTAAGTATGGTTTGTATGAATGGTTAGTAATGCCTTTTGGATTATCTAATGCACCTAGTACGTTTATGAGGCTTATGAACCATGTCTTACGAGCTTTCTTAGGAAAATTTGTAGTTGTGTACTTTGATGATATACTTGTATATAGCAAGTCTCTTAATGATCACGTTGGGCATGTTAGGCTAGTATTACAAGCTTTGAGAACTGAACAATTGTATGCTAAGCTTAAGAAATGCACATTTTGTATAGATAGACTTGTGTTCCTTGGTTTTGTTGTAAGTGCGCAGGGTATAGAGGTAGATGAGGAGAAAGTGAAAGCTATTAAGGAATGGCCGACGCCGAAATCAGCTTCGGATGTGCGAAGTTTCCATGGGTTGGCAAGTTTCTACCGACGGTTTGTACAAGATTTCTCTTCGATTGCCGCACCACTCACAGAGGTAATTAAAAAGGAAGTTGGGTTCAAGTGGGGCGAGGAACAACAGAAAGCGTTTGAGATGCTTAAAGGGAAGTTGACATCCGCTCCTATACTTTCTTTACCTAATTTTGAGAACACCTTTGAAATTGAGTGTGATGCTTCTGGTGTAGGAATTGGAGGAGTACTGATGCAAGAGAAGAAACCAATTGCCTATTTCAGTGAGAAGTTGAACGGGGCACAACTCAATTACTCGACCTATGATAAGGAGCTATATGCCTTGGTGAGGACTTTGAGCGTATGGCAACACTACTTACTACCTAAGGAGTTTGTCATTCATACTGACCATGAAGCCCTAAAACATTTGAAGGGTCAAGGTAAGCTCAACAAGCGACATGGTAAGTGGGTTGAGTTCATTGAACAATTCCCTTACGTTATTAAATACAAGCATGGAAAGGATAACGTTGTTGCTGATGCATTGTCACGGAGATATACTTTACTTACTACTGTTAGCTCTAAATTGATAGGATTTGAGTATGTTAAGGATTTGTATGAGTCTGACTCTGATTTTGGCAATGTATATTTGGCATGTGAACACGGGGCATTTGATAAATTTTATCGACACGAAGGATATTTGTTTAGGGGCAGTAAACTTTGTGTTCCTAAATGCTCTATGCGTGATTTGCTTGTACTTGAGTCTCACTGTGGGGGATTGATGGGACATTTTGGGGTACATAAGACTTATGACATGTTGAATGAACATTTTTATTGGCCTCATATGCGTAAAGATGTCGAGAAGGTTTGTGATTCTTGTCTTACTTGTAAACAGGCCAAATCTAAGTCTATGCCTCATGGGTTGTATATGCCTTTACCAGTTCCTAGCTCACCTTGGGTTGATATATCTATGGATTTTGTACTTGGATTACCTAAGACTAGGCATGGTAGAGACAGTATATTTGTAGTAGTTGATAGGTTCAGCAAAATGGCTCATTTCATTCCTTGTCACAAAACTGATGATGCTATTCATGTTGCTGAATTATTCTTTAGAGAGGTGGTACGATTACATGGAGTTCCGCGGACTATTGTTTCTGATAGGGATGCTAAGTTCCTTTCACATTTTTGGCGGGTTTTGTGGGGTAAACTCGGTACAAAATTACTTTATTCGACTACTTGTCATCCACAAACTGATGGACAAACTGAGGTTGTGAATAGGACTTTGGGAACTTTACTTCGTACTATAGTGGGTAAAAATTTAAAAACTTGGGAGGATTGTTTGCCATTTATTGAATTTGCATATAATCGAAGCATACATTCTACTTCAGGTTTTACTCCATTTGAACTTGTTTATGGATTTAACCCACTAACTGTTTTGGACCTTATTCCTTTACCTTTACATGAGCTCTCTAGTTTAGATGGTGAACAGAAAGCTAAACTGGTGAAGTCTTTACATGAGAAGGCTCGAGCAAATATTGAAAAGAGGAACAAACAGTATGCTGACAAGGCCAATAAAGGAAGGAGGAAGCTAGTGTTTGCGCCTGGAGATTGGGTTTGGGTGCACCTTCGGAAGGAAAGGTTTCCCAGCCAACGAAAGTCTAAACTAGATGCACGTGGAGATGGTCCATTCCAAGTCTTGGAACGCGTCAATGACAATGCCTACAAGATAGACTTACCAGGTGAGTATGGTGTTTCCGCTACCTTTAACGTTAGTGATTTGTCTCCTTTTGACATGGATGCAGATTTGAGGACAAATCTTTTTGAGGAAAGGGGGGATGATACGGATCCATCATCACTCGTCGCTGGATCACAAGGAGGCATGGTGAACGACGAAGGAGATCCATTGGTGCTTCCTATTGGACCGATTACAAGGAGCCGTGCCAAGCGATATGGGGCAGCCATATCATTATTTGTTCAAGCCCAAATAACACAAGAACTGCATGATGTTGCATTCAACAAGTGTTGTGAGGAACTTGAAGGCATTCCTAGGCTTCTAATGTTGTTGGTGGCTCTTTAAGTGGAGGAAAGCACGCTGCTACAGTAACGTGCTACAGGAACTCAGAAGCGCTACAGTGCTACAGGAACTCAGAAGCGCTACAGTGCTACAGGAACTCAGAAGCGCTACAGTGCCGCGCCAATCAGTTTGACTTTGCTACAGTAAATTTGACTTTTCTACAGTAACGTGCTACAGGAACTCAGACGCGCTACAGTACGCGTTTTATGTGTTTTATGCTTCATTAAGCCCTAGTTTCTTGTTTTAGTATAAATATCTTGTATTCCATGTAAGAAGACGATTTTTGAAATATTGAAAACTTCATTTGTTTAAGCTTTGCTTGTACTCCTTTGCTTAGAGTGATAGTGAGAGATTGCTTCCTCTAATTGCATCAAGAATTAAGGTAAGCTTATCAACTTGTTTGTGGCGTTTATCTTGTTCTTTGCTCGATTATTGGTGTTACCGTTTCATTATAAACGTGGGGTGCCATAGAGCGTTTAATCTCGATTATTGGTGTTTCCGTTTCATTATAAACGTGGGGTGCCATAGAGGCGAACTTATATCTCATTCTTTGATCCGATCCGTATCAAGTTCTACCCCCCTTAAAGAATTTCGTCCTCGAAATTCACTTACATTAAACACTTACAACTCTCCTAATAGTTTCCAACTCAATTTGATTCTTCGTTCATCGGCTAGCACTTACTAGCCTTATGTTCTCCACATGATTCTCCCAAATGAACATCCATACTAGCTAATATATCCAGTCCATATCAGCACTCAATCCAAAGACCTATATACTGCCCATTCTAAACATATCAGCATATCATAGACATATCATATACATATCATATCATCATCTCATATACATATCAAGGCATTTCATTGCAATAGCCTATTCAAAGATTTGCATAAAGTAAATTCTCATAAAGCATGATGAGATTATAGAAACATATCCTGAGATCACATAGTTTATGTTCATAACTGTGTGAATAACTTCATGTCGTCATGGTACTTACTTTTATCATGGTACTTCTTCTCATCCACTGTCATGCATATATACATATAGTCATACATGCATACTTGCAAGTTCCACTCAAGAACAAAACAAAATGAAACCAAAGTTCCAAATGTCAATACATGAAAGTAATTATACACAATCACAAAGTTATGCAAATCATGCAATGTGCCATATAGATTATCTCAACTTGACCATTTATCCATAATGATTTGGTAGTGTCATCCAAATAGAATTCACTAAGGACTAGCAATTCCACCTTTCTTCTTTTTTTTTTTTTTTTTGACTCTTAGATAGCTCACATAAATCCATAAATCATCCATAACTTATAAATACTTCTATTAATGATTAACCAATCTTTTCTGTCTGAAGAATGATCACTTATAAAATCTTGATCATTTTGGCTCAGAATTTATTCTCATATGCACATAGTGAGATCAACACAAACCACAATTTGTACATATTCATGAACTCTCAAAGGATAGTAAGTCTGATCTTGTATATACTTTGATGCATCTTTACTTCTATTTCCATCAAATCTTAATAACCATGATTCCTAATTTGTCACAAAAACTTTGAATGATTATCATCTCATTTAAATCATCCGAATTCATATTCCTTCACCTCTTTAATTGATGCTTTTCTTAATCTTAATTCACTCACATGACTAGATCCATTCTGACTTACCTAATTTCTTGGTATAACATCAATTCAATAGTTGGACAACTATCTCTCCATGTCCAATGGCATTCATCATTTCACTTAATCATCATGGTCCAATATTTATATAACATAATTATCTTCATTTGGTGTTTAGGAACCGTTTACTTTTTTTTTTTTTTTTTTTTGTTCTTCGAATCATAGAATCTCTCATTAAACAAAACTCTTTATTTATAACTTACATAACATCGAGAATGCACCAAATACTGTAAACCTCAAAAACTAAATCTTGTTGAATATAATTCATACTTACATCATATTAACCCACAAGGTGCCACAATTCATACAGATCCACTACTAGGCTCATCAAGATTTCGTCTTAAGAATCACCATACTTTTCTTATAACCATAGTACTTTCTATTATTCCTGATAGTCATACATTTGAAAAATAGCTGATGAACACCACAATATACTTGACTCCACCAAATAGTAAGTAGTTCTCATAAATATAAATCACTTCTCATAAATGACTTGAAATAATGACAGTAGTTCTTATGAAAAATACTCATCACCCATTCTTAGAGCAAATCACATCAAATCATTCATCATTAAGATCATTTATGTAACTACACCAATGAATATATGTATATGTGTATTCTATCCAGTAAAATGCTTATCTCAATGGTCATAATAGATTCCATTAACCACAATCATGTAAACATCAATACTCTTCGTAAATAGATTCTAATGTCCTTAAATCCGAATCAGTTTGTTTTCTTATTAGATAAGACTAGCAACTCATCCTCAACATACTCCTTCCATAGGCACATGTACATACAATCATGCATTTTATGCATGCATTTCACATTCACCTCATTTAACTCCAACTTAACCTTTATAATCTTAATCATGCATAACTTAACATAGCTTTGTGCATACACAACCATACAAGTGTACACTTCATCCGACATACTTAAGTATATACATATATGTTATTTTCATGTTTAAGTCATAAACCAATATACTTCATAGTTCATGAACAAACATTTTTACAAGTCATTCATGCTATCACAATCATGGATAAAAATCAGTTTCAAAATACATCTCATAATACTTATAACATTGAGAACTCATATCAACTCATGAAAGCACACAAATCCTTAACACCTCAATAATATTTCATCTCCAATAACCACTACATCGAATTCCCTATCCAATATTCTCTAAGCATATACTCCATGCATAATGATCTAAAAGGATATGACCTGTAATCATCAATAAGAACCTCAATATATACTCCGCTTACCACGACATCATTCTCCAATGGCTGGTTGTTTCCAATCAAACCAATATGGCATGTCTTTAACTTAAATTACTCATACTCTCACTGCAAAACAGATAACTTCCTACATAGATACACATATAGTCCGAGAACCGCCTAAACCTAGGCTCTGATACCAAAAATTGTAATATCCCTTCCCGGTCCACCCGTTAACCCGAATGAACCGAGCCGAAACGCTATAATCTGGTTGAACTTATGTCTTGTCATGCTGATATCATCCTGTATGCTAAATATGAATATAAAACACTCCCAATTAAACTTCAAACTTTCAATATCTCCAACTAATCATCATAACACAACAACACTTTATATATATAGTCATAATTGTATAAATCCTCAATAGCAGTTAATATCCAGCAATTAATGTCATTCATGATCTATATCAAGTCTTCATGACCTAATCATACCAACTATAGTCAAATATTTCATATTAAATCATTTCCTCCAAATACTTACACCAAAATAATTACATGCTTCAATTATATTTCCAATTACATAAGCTCTGACAAATGTAATAATTATACATGCCATAAATCTTAATACATGCCATACTTCATAATTATGCAACTCTCAATCTACTATGACCAAATTAAGCACTTCTGCTTTGATAGTACTCCTCAAGTCTTCAAGTAGCAACCACGATCTTCAACCTACGCGTGATAAAAAAAAATCGACGCGCTGAGTATGAAACTCAGTGGTGCTCATAATTCACGTACTTAACAAAGTGTGATGGCAACTAACTTAAAATACAAATTTCATAAAGCATTGATACTCATAGAATCAGTAAATTTCAACATGAATGTCTCTTTGTAGCAACGAATAAACTTCTAATTCATAAACATAATTAATTTAGTTCTACTTATCTCATAACTCCTTTACATAAACCTTAAATCACACATTATGATACTATCATGATCTTACCTGCTGTTCATTATGTTGTATGAATGAAATCAATAAACATGTAAGATTACATAACAGTATATGTTCATTGTCTTACTTGCTATTCATTATGCTGTATGACTTATGCACTTTTAGTCACATCATATAAGTTATGATTAATAACATCTCATGACTGTATGGCTCCTTAAAGATTCAATAAAGAAACTTGTAAGCATATATAGCATTATACTTTCATGATCTTACCTGATGTTCTTTATGCTGTATGAATTCTGCAACTTTGATTAAACTCAGTGAATATCATAATGACTAAAGAAACATATAAGCACATACATCTATAGAAATAAACATGTACTCACATATGGAATGTAAGCACACATATCATGATACTTTCATTTTACCTTGATGATCTTTCTTGTTGTTTAGTATACTGTATGATTCATGCAATGTTATGTCAAGATATCTGTATGGCTCCATAAGGTTATAGTGAAACCGAAGTGATAAGAAAACTGTATGAAACTGGATGAAACTGTATGCTTGGCTGCTATGGCCTATATAATCATATCCACTCAACGGCCTGTAGCCGGAGTACCAAACTGTATGGGGCGCAGATCTGCTATTCTATGTCGCGACATAGCCTTATCTACGTGGTTTCTACCTAACCTCAATGGAGCATATTAATGGAATGACAATAGATAAAACAAAAGCATAATAACTGTGTCATAATTTGCATGCTTGTGTCATGTTATTTTCACATGCTTGTGTCATAAAAATTAATTGCTTCATCATTTCATAAAATTTACTGCTTACCTGTATGCTGATAGCCTCGCCAAGCGGGCAACTTGTGTCATGTTAGTTTCACACCATTTGCATGCTTGCATTTTTTGTTTATACATGTGTTCATGTTGTCTTTTTGCTTTAAAATGGTTGAAGACATACAAGTTGAGAAAAGGAATACAATTGCATAGAATTCATAACTTCATACACCATTTCACATCATTTCACAATTGCATAGAATACAATTACAAGTTGTGTTTACCTCATTTCACATCATTTGCATGCTTGCATGTTGTTTTGATGCATGTTCTAATGTTGTCTTTTTGTTTTAAAATGATTGGAGGCATATAAGTTGAGCAAAGGAATACAATTGCATTGAAAATGAAGTCCAAAAGAGCATAAAAACATAAGTCGCGAGCGCGCAAATGAAAGTCGCGACCGTGCAAAGCACCAAAAGAGAGTCAGTGAGTTTACAGGCCAAGTCGCGAGCGCGCAAATGAAATTCGCGAGCGCGCGACGTGTTTTCCAGCCTGCGCAGTCTGTACTCTTTTGGTCATATCTCTCAATTTACAACTTCGATTTGGGTGATTCAAAAACCCATGTAAAGCTAACACATAGAGGAACAAATAACTCTTCTATGACACTTCCTAATTCCATCGTTAAATGGGGTAAAAATCAAGGTGAAGTTACTGGTAACTTTTCCAGCAAAACCTGTTTCAGCATGAACTCAATATTTACTTCATTTATTCATTTCATCTCATGCTTTTTCACCATTTTCAGTCATCTTACTCAACATGAAACAACATATTTTCTCATTATCAACACACCACACAAATTCTCATGCAAGGAAATTAATTAAACGAAAAGAGATAGCACACCTTCACTTAACAAGCTTGGAATCTTCTTCTTAGCTTCCTTTTCCCTTTGAGCTTACTTCATCTATGAATAAGAATTCTTATGAATACTCTAAAAATATCACCAAATGATTCAAGTATGAAATTCAAGAAGGTTTACTTACTTGGATAGAATAGAAGTTGAATTACTGCTTGAATCCCATTAAAATCTTCACTACCATTAAAAGTGATGGAGAAAGGAAAGTGGAAGAGGAAAGTAGAGGAAGAAGATGAAGATAAGGATGAAGAAATGAAAATGAATGGAACTCACGGGTACATCTCCAAAATATCATGGATTTTTATGTGAAAATTACCAAATGGTACCTCAAGTGTCAAAATGGTACAACTTAATACCTCAACTTTATATTTTAGTGCAAGCAAGTCCTAATCCTTATATTTTGATCTTTTTGTTTCCTTCAAGTAAGTCCACTTCTTCTCCTTATTTCATTCTAGCCCACTCTAGACTCTAATGGCTCGAACCGGGTTTTGGAGCAGCCCGACTCGACTCTAAGCAACGACTCGATTCAATAGAAAAAATGGGACGTTACAGATCAAGGTGATCAGCACCGATCTAGGGTTCATCAACATCGGCCAGGAGCTAGTCAGCATCGATCAAGGCAAATTATTGCCTTGCCTCTAGCCTTTGATTTTAGGGACTTTGGGCTTCTAGAGGTCCATTCGAGGCCCAAACGACGTCCGATTAAGTTGATTCTTGAGCCGTTGGAATTGTTACAGAATTTGCTATAGCCTCATGTTAAAATCATGGTCAACATGAACTATTAATTACAAGATATGATGTTTAATGGAAATCAATTTTATTATGAAAATCAAATTGGAAGAATGTTAAAATGAGGATGATGAGAAGCTAGCTCAAGAAGCTCCCTAAGCTAGCACCTTGATTTAGAATTTAATGGATTAATATTAAATCATCTAACATTTGATTAAGGTTTAATTATTTATATATATACTCAATTTGGTAGCTCTCGGTATTCTAGCTTATTCAGTAATTTCGATTATTCGAGTAATCTAAAAATCGAGAATGACGAGAAACACTATAGTTAGAATGTATTAATATTAATTAAATGGAAATTAAAGTATTTATGGATCAATTTGAAAGATTTAAGGGAATTGAAAATGACTTAAAGAATGATTTCCTAGTAAAGCACAATTTTACTCAAAAATCCCGAAAATCGCTAATTTTGGTATGGTGCTGATTAACGGACTTGGGATTATTAAACGCACTTGGTTTGAGATCTAATTCGGACTAAATTAAAGTAATAAAAAAGATTTAGGTGTAATTGTAAGAAAAGAGAATCAAAGGAAGGATTAAGGTGCAAAAAGACAACTAAAGGACATGGAGGGAATTACCATGAAAGGGTTTTGATTGCCACCTATTTAAGATGTCACGCACCTCTTACTCATTTTTACTATCCATGGTCGAAGCTCCATGATTTCTGAGGAATTTTCAAGTGATTTTTAAGGAGGGGTTAGTTATTTTCTCTTCGTCTTTCTTTTCCATAGTTTAATTTTTTATTTCCATGAACTTTGGTATAAGGTGATTATTTATTGTTGCTAACTTAGTGAATATGAAGTGATTAAAAGTGTTTTTAAGATGATTTAAGATGATTAAGAATGGTTGAGTGTGAATTTGGTGTCAAGTTTGCATGATTGACCAAATTAGTTAATTTTAACCATTTGAATGATATTCTAAGGATTAGATATTCTGGTATATGAAAGATGATTATGTTAATTAAATGTTATAAGATTTTTTATGCACAAATTAGTGATGGATGCAAGTTAAGAATGCTTAAGAAAGTAAAGTATTGCTTAAGTCTATTACAATTGAGCATCCTAAAATTTAGTCACAAAGATTGATTTAGTTAAATAGGTAAACAAACTCCAAAAATTATGAAATTTTATAGAGAAGTATGTTAGGATGTTGGGAATGTTTTGATTAAACGGCAAGTGCAATGGACAAAGGAAAATAAAGTTATAGCTAGATTTATGCAGGCTGCTCACTGGAAAACTTGACTGAGATTTAGGAAGAGGTTGAGCTATTTAGCTATTTAGCTATGCAAATGAGCTATTTAGCTATGCAAATGAGCTCCAAAATTCATAAAATTTTATATAAGAGTAGCCTGAGATTTGAGGAAGAGGTTGTTTAAATTTCAGAACAAATGGATTTAAGAAACTAAAGTTATAGCCAAAGAAAGGTAGACTGCTCATGTGATTAAAATGTTGTATTCTATCATTAGTAATGAATTGAGCATACTTTTGAGATGTTATTAAGTCCCATTATTTTAGTTATTATTTTTATGATTCTAGGACTCTGTTTGTTTTTAAAAAATAACTTACTGGAAAATAACTTGCAGAAAAATATTTTTCATAAAAAATATTTGACATGAAGACACATTATTTTTCGTCGTTTGGCTTTACATAAAACATTCTTGGAAAATATTTTTCAACATTTGATATAACATTAAAAAATTTAATTTTCCATCAAATAAAATAATGCATTTACACTTATTATATTATTCATAAGCAATCTATATTAAAAATAAATTTAATGATTAGATTTCTATTCAAAATGTATTCTCATAGTATAAATACTATAATGATGATTAATTTAGTCTAATAATGTGATTTAATTTTTTTATTAAATTATTTAACAATAAAGCTTATATCATATTAAGATAATTTAACAATATATAAGTACTATAATTACTTTAAAATATACTGCTAAAATATATATATTAAATCATATGAGCTTTAACATATTTTGAAAAATATACAGTTAAAATAATTTAATGATTATTTTAAAATAATCATGTTGCAAAAAATATCATGTAAAATATATTTCAATGGTATGTGATACGGATCGAATCAAAGGATGAGATGTAAGTTCGCCTCTATGGCACCCCTCGTTTATAATGAAACGGAAACACCAATAATCGAGATTAAATGCTCTATGGCACCCCACGTTTATAAGGAAACGGTAACACCAATAATCAAGCAAAGAACAAGATAAATGCCACAAACGAATTGATAAGTTTACCTTAAATTCTCGATGCAATTAGAGGAAGCAATCTCTCACTGTCACTCTAAGCAAATGGAACAAGCAAAACTTGAACAAATGAAGTTTTTCAATTTTTATCAAAAATTCCGTCCTTACATGGAAGACAAGTTATTTATACTAAATAAGGAATCTAGGTTTAACAAAGCATAAAACACATAAAACACGCCTAAGTCACTCCAAGCCTTCAAGCTAATTGGCGCGGGCACTGTAGCAGGCGTGCTTCCCTCCACTGTAGCAGTCAAGCTAATTTATTGGAGTGCTTCAACTTCACGGGCCACCAACAACATTAGAAGCCTAGGAATGCCTTCAAGTTCCTCACAACACTTGTTGAATGCGACATCATGAAGTTCTTGTGTTATTTGGGCTTGAACAAATAATGATATGGCTGCCCCATATCGTTTGGCACGGCTCCTTATAATCGGTCCAATAGGAAGCACCAATGGATCTCCTTCGTCGTTCACCATGCCTCCTTGCGATCTAGTGACGAGTGATGATGGATCCGTATCATCCCCCCTTTCCTCAAAAAGATTTGTCCTCAAATCTGCACCCATGTCAAAAGGAGACAAATCACTAACGTTAAAGGTAGCGGAAACACCATACTCACCTGGTAAGTCTATCTTGTAGGCGTTGTCATTGACGCGTTCCAAGACTTGGAATGGACCATCTCCACGTGCATCTAGCTTAGACTTTCGTTGGTTGGGAAACCTTTCCTTCCGAAGGTGCACCCAAACCCAATCTCCAGGCGCAAACACTAGCTTCTTCCTTCCTTTATTAGCCTTGTCAGCATACTGTTTGTTCCTCTTTTCAATATTTGCTCGAGCCTTCTCATGTAAAGACTTCACCAGTTTTGCTTTCTTTTCACCATCTAAACTAGAGAGCTCATGTAAAGGTAAAGGAATAAGATCCAAAACAGTTAGTGGGTTAAATCCATAAACAAGTTCAAATGGAGTAAAACCTGAAGTAGAATGTATGCTTCGATTATATGCAAATTCAATAAATGGCAAAAAATCCTCCCAAGTTTTCAAATTTTTACCCACTATAGTACGAAGTAAAGTTCCCAAAGTCCTATTCACAACTTCAGTTTGTCCATCAGTTTGTGGATGACAAGTAGTCGAATAAAGTAATTTTGTACCCAGTTTACCCCACAAAACCCGCCAAAAATGTGAAAGGAACTTAGCATCCCTATCAGAAACGATAGTCCGTGGAACTCCATGTAATCGTACCACCTCTCTAAAGAATAATTTAGCAACATGAATAGCATCATCAGTTTTGTGACAAGGAATGAAATGAGCCATTTTGCTGAACCTATCAACTACTACAAATATACTGTCTCTACCATGCCTAGTCTTAGGTAATCCAAGTACAAAATCCATAGATATATCAACCCAAGGTGAGCTAGGAACTGGTAAAGGCATATACAACCCATGAGGCATAGACTTAGATTTGGCCTGTTTACAAGTAAGACAAGAATCACAAACTTTCTCGACATCTTTACGCATATGAGGCCAATAAAAATGTTCATTCAATATGTCATAAGTCTTATGTACCCCAAAATGTCCCATCAATCCCCCACAATGAGACTCAAGTACAAGCAAATCACGCATAGAGCATTTAGGCATGCAAAGTTTACTGCCCCTAAACAAATATCCTTCGTGTCGATAAAATTTATCAAATGCCCCATGTTCACATGCCAAATATACATTGCCAAAATCAGAGTCAGATGCATACAAATTCTTAACATACTCAAATCCTATCAATTTAGAGCTAAGAGTAGTAAGTAAGGTATATCTCCGTGACAATGCATCAGCAACAACGTTATCCTTTCCATGCTTGTATTTTAATAACGTAAGGGAATTGTTCAATGAACTCAACCCACTTTCCATGTCGCTTGTTGAGCTTACCTTGACCCTTCAAATGTTTTAGGGCCTCGTGATCAGTATGAATGACAAACTCCTTAGGTAGTAAGTAGTGTTGCCATACGCTCAAAGTCCTCACCAAGGCATATAGCTCCTTATCATAGGTTGAGTAATTGAGTTGTGCTCCGTTCAACTTCTCACTGAAATAGGCAATTGGTTTCTTCTCTTGCATCAGTACTCCTCCAATTCCTACACCAGAAGCATCACACTCAATTTCAAAGGTGTTCTCAAAATTAGGTAAAGAAAGTATAGGAGCGGATGTCAACTTCCCTTTAAGCATGTCAAACGCTTTCTGCTGTTCCTCGCCCCACTTGAACCCAACTTCCTTTTTAATTACCTCCGTGAGTGGTGCGGCAATCGAAGAGAAATCTTGTACGAACCGTCGGTAGAAACTTGCCAACCCATGGAAACTTCGCACATCCGAAGCTGATTTCGGTGTCGGCCATTCCTTGATAGCTTTCACTTTCTCTTCATCTACCTCTATACCCTGCGCACTCACAACAAAACCAAGGAACACAAGTCTATCTATACAAAATGTGCATTTCCTAAGCTTAGCATACAATTGTTCATTTCTCAAAGCTTGTAATACTAGCCTAACATGCCCAACATGATCATTAAGAGACTTGCTATAAACAAGTATATCATCAAAGTACACAACTACAAATTTTCCTAAGAAAGCTCGTAAAACATGGTTCATAAGCCTCATAAATGTGCTAGGTGCGTTAGATAATCCAAAAGGCATTACTAACCATTCATACAAACCATACTTAGTTTTGAAAGCAGTTTTCCATTCATCACCTGGTTGCATCCGAATTTGATGATAACCGCTCATTAAATCGATCTTTGTAAAGTAAGTAGCCCCACACAACTCATCTAACATGTCATCAAGTCTAGGGATAGGGTGTCTGTACTTTACAGTGATCTTGTTGACCGCCCTACAATCAATGCACATACGCCATGTACCATCCTTTTTTGGTACTAAAAGTACTGGAACGGCACAAGGACTCATGCTTTCTCGCACCAATCCTTTCTCCATAAGCTCATCAACTTGCCTTTGCAACTCCTTTGTATCCGTCGGATTGCTTCTATAGGCTGGTCGATTTGGAATGGTGGAGCCGGGAATGAAATCAATCTGATGTTCTATCCCTCTCAAAGGTGGTAATCCACTAGGTAGCTCCTCTGGAAAAACATCAGTGAATTCCTGTAACATAGAAACAAACACAGAAGGTAAACCATCAAGGTTAGTGTCAGTGTTAGAAAATAAAATTTCCTTGAACCTGAGAAGCAACGCGGGCTGCCTCAAGGCTATGGCACACTTAACCTCCCTAGCTCTCGCATAAAAAGTGTGTTTCTTTCTCTCTCCTCTCGGTGTTTCACTCACCGTTGGGCCAATAATCTGTTTGGTATCTTTTGTGGCCTCTTTCTTTTCAACCTCTCTCTTAACACTCTTTTGTTCTCTCGAACTGGAAGCCTCACTCTCATTTTCCCTCAAAGCTGAAGTCTCTCTTTCTCTCTCAAGTATTTTCTTCTGATCGGTGTATACTTCTTGAGGCGATAATGGAACAAGAGTCACCTTCCTCCCCTTATGAACCAAAGAGTATTGGTTAAAGAACCCATCATGTAGTGCCTTTCGATCATATTGCCATGGCCTTCCCAATAATAGATGGCCTGCCTGCATCGGTACTACATCACACAAAATTTCATCCTTGTACCATCCAATAGAAAACGGCACAAGTACCTGGCGTGTCACCTTCACCTCTCCACCATCATTCAACCATTGCAATCTATAATGTTTAAGACATGCCAAATTCAACTTATTCACCATACTCACACTAGCAACATTAGTGCAACTACCCCCATCAATAATAAGCAAGCACACTTTTCCATGTATCAAGCATCTAGTGTGAAATATGTTCTCACGTTGTTCAAGGCTCTCCTCCTTAACATGCATATTCAAAACTCGCCTAACAACTAGAGATTCTCCACGTTCAGCAAACAACAAGTTATGCTCATCCTCATCTGAATTATCATTATCAACATCATGCAAATGAGGCAAATCATCACAATCACTACATTCAGATTCAGAACTAACATTATCATCTTCCCTAACAATCATAACCCTTTTATTAGGACATTGAGATGCAATATGCCCTTTTCCTAAACACTTAAAGCATTTAATCTCTCTAGAAGGGGTTATAGAGTTAGAAGTACCTTTGTTTCCCTTGAATGTAGTTTGGGCAACCTCTTTACCTTTTGAAACTGATTCCGTTCTTTGGAAACTAGGACCTCTGAAGTCTTTCTTCTCACCTCCCTTGGACCATTTGGTCCCCAAAGTATTGTTGGAATACTTGTTTGTGAACTTTCCCTTTTTCTGCCTTTCTAACTTCATGGCCATATCTACCATCTCTTCTAGTGTATCATAGTGATACATCTCCAAAGCATCGGCAATCTCATCATTCAAACCTCCAAGGAATCTAGACATAGTAATTTCTTCAGCCTCCTCAATCTTGGCTCTAGCTATGTACATCTCCATCTCCTTGTAGTAGACCTCTACACTTCTTCCCCCTTGCAGCAATCTAGCTAACTTGTTGTGTAAGTCCCTGAAGTAATGGGTTGGGACAAATTTCTGGTGCATCAACTCCTTCATGGTCTCCCATTGTGGTACGGGTCGCATTCCCTTCTTCCTTCTCTTTAACAACAACTGTTCCCACCAGAACATAGCATATCCCTTGAACTCAACGGCTGCAAGGTGAGACTTCTTCGTTTCAGAATAATTATGACATTCAAAAATTTGCTCAACCTTTCTTTCCCATTCAAGGTACTCTTCTGCGTTGTTGTTTCCATGGAACTCCGGAACCTTCATTTTAATGGAACCCAAGTCACCATCAACTGTACTAACTCCGGGATTATCGACTTCATCATCTTCAGGAATTTGAAATCTCATCGGTGGAGTATTACTTGGACGAGCTCTTGTAGTATTGGAGCTTTGGGCAGCTTTAATTTCCTGCAATTCCTCTCTCATATCTTGGAGGAAGTTGTTATAGGATCGAAATTGCCCTTGAATCGACTCCATAAAGAGCTTCAATTGGGGGTCTTGAATTTGTCCTCCATCTTTACTAATATCTCCTGACTTTCCTGTACTCATGATTAGTACTCAAAGAAATCACAAAGGAAATTGGTTAAAGTGAAGAAAACACTACCTCACGTGTTTACACTCCTTACCACTCTTTGCAAATCCTCTAATTGTACTTCAGAATTTTAAGCCAACCAATCAATCTCAAAGCACGTTTAGAACACAAGGAAAACAAACCTTAACAACAAGTAAGCACAAACTCTAGAAAGAAGACTCAAAACGATAATGGATGGTAGTACAAGGACAAGATGATGTACTACTTGATTATATTAATTTAGAGTGTAGTGAACAAACAAATACACCCTAATAATGTAATAGAGGCAAAAGAAAGCTCAAAACAAGAATAAACAAACTAGAATTTAAAAGACGAATTCTGGATATAATGTATGAATTTAGTTCACTACAAGCAAACCAAATATGGACCTAATTTACTTCTACCCAAACAATGCAAGCAAACAAAGAAAAACCCAAAAAAAAAAATAAAATTTTTTTAAGGTACTGTAGCACGGATGCTACTGAGTACCTGTAGCACTTTACTGTAGCAAGTGACTGTAGCAAGTTCCTGTAGCAAGTGACCCAATTTAGGTAGGGGAGTTCCTGTAGCAAGTGACCCAATTTGTGTCTTCGAATTCAATTTAGGTAGGTAATGATTATGTTGTCCAACAATGTTTTTGTGTCCCCCAATTCAAATTTGGTAGGTAATAATTAGTTGTCCAACAATGAATTTTTTTTTTTTTTTTATCAACAAGATTCAAGAAGACAAACAAATCTCCAGATTTGGTATTTAATAACTTATAAATTCTTAATAACGTAATCAATTGATTTGTTCTCTTTTTTTTTTTTTTTTCTTGAATGAAGAACAAGCAACAACAAGAAGATTCAGAAGAAGGTAATTCTAGATCTAAGTAGATCCAACGAGAAAAATATCTAGATGCAACAAGATCCAAAGAGAAAATTCCAGATCTAAGAAGATCTAACGAGAAACACCTAGATCCAGCAAGATCTAAAGAGAAAATTCCAGATCTACAATGAAAACAAGAAATAAGACAAACAACAATGGAATCCAGCAACAAGAAAACTCAAATTCCTAACTAAGATAACAGAACTTACCCCAAAACTTTGATTTGGCTCTGATACCAAATGATACGGATCGAATCAAAGGATGAGATGTAAGTTCGCCTCTATGGCACCCCTCGTTTATAATGAAACGGAAACACCAATAATCGAGATTAAATGCTCTATGGCACCCCACGTTTATAAGGAAACGGTAACACCAATAATCAAGCAAAGAACAAGATAAACGCCACAAACGAATTGATAAGTTTACCTTAAATTCTCGATGCAATTAGAGGAAGCAATCTCTCACTGTCACTCTAAGCAAATGGAACAAGCAAAGCTTGAACAAATGAAGTTTTTCAATTTTTATCAAAAATTCCGTCCTTACAAGGAAGACAAGTTATTTATACTAAATAAGGAATCTAGGTTTAACAAAGCATAAAACACATAAAACACGCCTAAGTCACTCCAAGCCTTCAAGCTAATTGGCGCGGGCACTGTAGCAGGCGTGCTTCCCTCCACTGTAGCAGTCAAGCTAATTTATTGGAGTGCTTCAACTTCACGGGCCACCAACAACATTAGAAGCCTAGGAATGCCTTCAAGCTCCTCACAACACTTGTTGAATGCGACATCATGAAGTTCTTGTGTTATTTGGGCTTGAACAAATAATGATATGGCTGCCCCATATCGCTTGGCACGGCTCCTTGTAATCGGTCCAATAGGAAGCACCAATGGATCTCCTTCGTCGTTCACCATGCCTCCTTGCGATCCAGTGACGAGTGATGATGGATCCGCATCAGTATGAACCTATCAAAAAATTATTTTAAACATTCTTCCAAAAACAAAAAGCCACTTGGCACATTTTTTACACTTTCAAAGAGACCACAGGCCCACAATTGCACCTCTCCAATAGGTGTAGTGTTCCTTGGTGGACCAAAAACACTAGTTTTGGATTATAAAATTAGTTGCGCAAATGTTTTCCCACGTAAACAAGGTTAAGTCATTTTTCTTAATTGCTAACTTATTTTTCATTAGCCAACAACTTATTTTTCTTGACTTATTTTCTTTTAATGTTCCAAACAATGAAAAATTATGGAAAATATTTTCCTACAAGTTATTCTACAGAAAAAAAACGAAGCCTAGGATGAGATTAAGTATTAGAAATAAAGTGATTCATGCCTAAAATAAGTACAAATGGTACTTGGTCAAGCATAAAGAAATTAAAGAAAAAGCATGAATACTACATTCTAATACTTAAATTTGCATCCTTATGACAATATGTGTATGTCTAATGTGTAGTATGGAGTTAATATGAATACTAATTTTATGCTACAGCTTCTAAGAGGAGAGGATTGAAAATAGAAGTTAATAAGTAACGGAGTGGAGTATGGGGAGCCTTGTAGCTCAGGTTAGTCCATTATATCTAGAACTTATGTTGTTTAAATGATAAGCAAAATGGTTTTAAAGAAACGTTTTATGAAATGTTACAAAGGTACAAGCAATAAAGCCAAGCTTTTATGTTATGAGTTCTAATAAGAGAAAAGCTGATTTGTTTATCAAATGTTTCATCAAATGGAATTGAATTCGAGTATGATTATTGTGATTATGAATTGATTTTAAAGAAAGAAAATATTAAAGTTAAAGTTAAATGTGTTTTATGTAAAATAATAAAGATTTAATACTAAATTTTTTACAATGGTTGGAAATACTCGTTTGAATGGAAAATGGAGGATGTTGACCATTGACTCTTGTAGTATGAGGGGTGATCTTGAAAGAATGAAAATAGAAGTGCTTGAGCTAAATGATATGTTGCTCATTATGGTTTATAATTGATTTATAATGGAGATACTTGAAAAGTCCCATAGCTAAATGTATGACATGCTTATTACCCGATATCACTTCATTTATTGAAGTTAATATTATGACATAGTTATTGTCCTACTGATATCATTTCATTTGTTGAAGTTAATATTATGACATAGTTATTGTCCTACTGATGTCACTTCATTTGTTGAAATTGATATAGTGATTCATATGGATATGGCAATGAAAGATATTGCAAATGATATTGTTCCCTCTTAGATAAGGTTGAGATTATCCCTCTTCTGTTAATTTTCATATCATAGATTGAGGTTGAGATAGCTTTGTCTTGATGAGTTCATAAGGCACTGGCCCTTTGAATTGAGTATACATAAGCTGTGAATGATTTATTGATATGTTATAATATCTCCTTTTAATTTCTTACTTCGGATACCAAAAACCCATTTCGCTTAACTTGGGACGAAAGCGTGAATTGATTTGTTTTTAGTGAGCAAATGAATATGATTTAACTAATAAGCTTATTTATCTCTCTATCTAATTGATTTATTTTCAGTAAGCAAATGATAAGCATCAACTTGAAAAAGGTAATTTTGAGATTATTTTTCACACTTAAACATCTTAAATACCTAATGGTGAAATATAATTATATTATGTAATTTATATAGTACACTATTAAGTCTTATATTTCGCTATAGTTGTTTTCTATACTATCGCAAGAAAAAGGAAAGAAGAAGAAGTAGGGGAGAGAGAGAGAGAGAGTCATGCAGAGTACTGAGCTCTTTCTACAGCTTTGAAAGGTGAGCTACTGAGGTAGCCATTACCTTATGAATAATCTTGTTGAATTTTGTATTATGTATAATAAAGACTGGTAACTAATATATATATTGAGCATACCAATGCAAATGAAAGCTATATAAGTTTACAGTAATAATACACATTATAAAGCACTAGAAAAGTTTTACTTTTTAAAACTAACTTGTCTTAATTTTAATTTTTAAGGAACAATCCCGTATGTGATCTTCCTTTTAATGCGCTTATGGGTAATGGTTTCATCAATGTATTTTAATATGTAAGTGTATAATGTATAAAGGACTTTTAGTTAAAATGTTTTGATTAGTGGAATGTTTATATCTTTTGTATAAAGGCAATTTATTAAGTTCGACATTTTATCAAGTATGGGTTTATGATATCAAAAATGTTTTAAATAGTTTTGAACTTATTACAACTTATGCATCTTGTAAATGGGAAGTTAAGTCCCTTGTAGTATGTTTATTGAGTTCTTATGTAGACTAAGTGCTTGATAAACATATTACGGGCGACATGGCATACTTTACAATGGGAAAATGTGTGACATGTTTATTTTAGTATCAGAGCATGGTTTAGTTGTATACCGGATTAAATTTTGGATAGTTAAAAGTGTATTTATAAGTTTGCTCGAATATTAAGTGACGGTTAATCATTAGATATCTACATCATACAATTTTCTAATAATTATTTGAAGGAAGTGCCCTATAGATAAGAGTTTGAGAAAAATATCCCTATAGAATCATAATATGGAGGGTGATAATTACGGGAAGTAATTTTATCTCCCTTAGTAGTAGTCTGATGTAGGTTATCTCCATAGAATTATAATTTACATCATCGATTCTCTTTATTTGGGCTGCTAAACTGATAGTTCAACAGATGTGTCATGCCCGACTCTAATCACTAGAGGAATTGTCCGCTTTGGATCAAGCCAAATCACGCATACAAGATTGGCATAATTTACATCATCGATTCTCTTTATTTGGGCTGCTAAACTGATAGTTCAACAAATGTGTCATGCCCGACTCTAATCACTAGAGGAATTGTCCGCTTTGGATCAAGCCAAATCACCCATACAAGATTGGCAAGACTCGCACGGTTTTGTCCCGTAAGTGAAATGGGAAACTTCCCAGGAGGTCACCCATCCTAGGATTTTCGTTAAGCGAGCATGCTTAACCCTAGAGTTCTTCCAACTCTCCAGTCATTCCACCAAAAGGCGCCTCTAATGATTAGTGTAACAGTCTGATTTTCTTTTAGTGTCTGTAATAGTGATTTACGAGTCTGTGAATAGTACCATCAGTTCGGGACTTGGTATTATTTTAGTCCAGAAAAATTACTATGCATATTTAATATTTTATTTACTATTTTTGGAGCATGTTTGCATGATTTAGGCGGGTAGAAAATATTTCATGAATATTATTGGAGAGTTTATGTATTAAAGGAATATTATTTCTAGTGTGGTATATTAAGAAATAAATTATGAATTCTTGTAGTGGAGTTAATTTAATTAACTGGTAGAGTTAAATAATAAGTAGAAGAGAATTATTTGAGGAATATTTAGAGCCATTGTGTGACATCCCAGGTTAGGGGCACAACACCTTAGGCGAATCCCACATCGGCTACGCACAAGGTGGAAGTCCTATACATAAAGGGTGGCAACCTTGAACTAGTGTGACGCATTTTGGGCTGGCAGAGCGGAGGTTTCCCTAGCCCAAAAACAAAACCGTGAGGGTTCAGGCCACGTTTAGCACCCAAAGCGTACAATATCACACTAGGGCTGGGCTGTTACAATTTGGTATCAGAGCCAAAGCCTTGTCCCTCTGGCCGGTGGTGGGGCAAACCTCAGCGAGGACGCTGAGTCCCTAAGGGGGGGTGTATGTGACATCCCAGGTTTGGGGCACAACACCTTAGGCGAATCCCACATCGGCTACGCATAAGGTGGAAGTCCTATACATAAAGGGTGGCAACCTTGAACTAGTGTGACGCATTTTGGGCTGGCAGAGCAGAGGTTTCCCTAGCCCAAAAATAAAACCGTGAGGGTTCAGGCCAGGTTTGGCACCCAAAGCGGACAATATCACACTAGGGCTGGGCTGTTACACATTGGATGAGATTACTTAGGACTTGATCTTAGCCACACATTTGGCATTAAATGAAGAAGTAAAATTTGACTTTTGTCAACTTAAATTTGACTTTTAGTCACTTTTTCTTTCTTCTCTTCTCCTTCTCCAACGCCATTTTCATCTTCTTCCTCTTCCTTCATTTTCTTCATTTTCTTACCTCCAAATTACCACCAAGCTACCTAATTAAACCATGGAATAGTACTTAATTCTTAAGACTTAAGTAGTAGAAGTTGAGATTGGTGATTAAAAGCAAAAAGAATTGAAGTTACCATTGAAGCAAGTAAGTTGTGGTTTTTGAGTTTTGTGAATTAATAAGTAGAATTCATGGTTTAGACGTGTTATTGATGCATTAAATCATGCTCCAACTATTTCTTGTGTCAATTTTTGCTTTTAATGTTGATTTCTCATACTTTGAAGAGGTTGGAGAACCATCCTCAAAAGGTAAAGAGAAAGCCAAGGAGTAAGGCTTTCCAAGCTTATTCAAGCTTGTTAATAAGGTTAGTGCAATACTTGTTTAAGTTGTTTTTACATGGTTAGGTTTTTGAATGTATTTTGGGAACTTTGTATGTTTTGGTTAAATTGATGAATTTTAATGTTAGATATGTTCTCAAGTGGGATTGGACATCATTTTCGACCCCTTTATACTCCCCATCTGTTTTTGACTTCTTCATAAAAGTTGTAGCTCTATTTCTCAGCTTTCCAAAACATATTCTTATGTCTAATTCCAATATTTTTAGCTCAACTTATGATTTAAATACCAAAATTGGTTCTGTTATGGTGTCTTATCTGTATATCCGAAATGATTGTCCATTTTGACCACTAAAATGGCAAAATAATGTCTTATGTTCTCATAAAAGTGGTAGCTCTACCTCTTATCTTTCCAGCCCATCCTTTTGTGTCCAATTTAGAGATACATAGCTCAACTTATGGCTGAAACACTCAAACTGACTCTGTTGTGTGGGGCCACATGCATCACTCAATTGAGTGCCCATTTTGACCACTATAATGATAAGATTAGGTTCTGAGTTCTTCATAAAAGTTCTTGCCCTGTGTCTTGAGACTTCTATGGTTCTAGATTGGTTTAATTTGAGTGTTTGGTTAAGTAGGAATTCAATAAACATTGGACTTGGTTCTGCTGAATCAGGTCTGATCTGTTGGTCTGTGTTCCTAGCTTTTGTTTGCTATCTTACCGATTGATCTGGGCTGTGGTCACTTCATAAAATTTGTAGAATGTTTTCTTAGCTTTCTAATGAATCTGATTTCATTCAATTTGGAGACCCATAACTCAAGTTATGTTTTAAAAACCCAGCAAAGGTCAAGTTTATGAAATGCCAAAAATTCCTTGATTTATGTACTTTTATTCTATATTAAATATATACTATCTTAAAAAGAATGTGGTAATTTTTGTAAGTTGTAAGTTGAGAAATTTTGAAATGATGGGTATTAAGTAATGAAGTGTGTTGATTAAGAATTTTGAGTAAATAACAAAGTCCTTTGTGAAAGAATGATTTTGATTTGGGCTCTACTATGCATGATTGAAATGTGGTATGATGAGATTGATTTTGTTATGTGAAGCTATGATAATATGCTAGGGTTATCAGCCCTTATAAATAGGCGGATGTGCTTATTTGTGTGATAGGGGTGGTGCTTTCATAGGCCACGATTGTGTGATGGGGGTGGCGCTTTCATAGGCCACGATTGTGTGATGGGGGTGGCGCTAACATAGACTGCGATCAAATCTGCTTATGTCCATTCTGTATTAGTACGAGCCTTAACTAAAGAATGAAACTTTATTTTTGTTATAAAAGAATGAAGACATAGTTGTATTTATAATCTTTTTATTGCTTTCAAAGTGTTTTAATTAAATTAATGTGATTTCGGTATTTCTATAATTGAGTAATTTAAAGCACTTGCGAGACTTGCCTTGGCTATTCTTGTTATTTTAATTGTTGGTTATTTAGCACCAGTGAGTTTTCCACTCAGCGCGTTGATTTTTATCACGCAGAGGTTAGGAGCGGAGGATGTTTTTCAAGACCAGAGGAGTAGCATCAGAGTAGATATAACATTTTGTGTAGGATATTTTGTAAATGGTGATTTTTGGCATGTATATAAAATATTGTATTGTGGAGGTTGTATATAATAAGTTTATAATTTATTAAGAGTTATTATTATTTAAGGAAACAACATCTTATTATATTTTTTGTGTATGATGATTATATCTTCCTTGAAAAGAATGTGTTTAGAATATTGTGATGGAACCTAAGTATCTTGATGGATATTTAGAAGTGCTGTGGCATGTTGTGTTGAATTGTAGTTTTGGGGTTTGGAGAAATTGGAAGTGTGTATACTTTCTTTGTGTGGCAAGTTAATTTTTAGGGGAAATTCTTGCGAAATTTTCATAGGAATTTCCTTAAATATTTTTTTTTTTTTGAAAACAAAAATGTTAATTACTTGCCTCCTTATAAAACTCTAACCACTTCTAATTTGTGAGTTAGCTGTAATAAGTGACATAAGACGGTGCTCCGACACCAATTGTGGCATTCGCCATCTGGTTCTCCGGGATTGGCTGGTGGGTGTTACAATTAGTTTCCCCCTTTTCGATATATGATTCGATTCATTCCTGTGTCCCGCATTCCACCACCCTAGCTAGCCTGCCATCCTAGAAGTTAGCCAGGAGCTTCGCTCTACCCGCCCTCTTAGGATCGCTTTGCCGGGTCGAGATGTCACAGGCCTACCAGCTTTCACGTGGTTCGTCCTCGAACAATACATCTACTGGAGTGGGTCTGGCTCTGGTACCAACTGTCACGCCTGACTTTAATCACCAGAAGAATTGTCCGCTTTTGATCAATCCAACTTACCCATAGAAGATTGGCAAGAACAGCATGGTTTTCTCCCGCGGGTGAAATGGGAAACTTCCCAGGAGGTCACCTATCCTAGGATTTCCGTCAAGCAAGCACGGTTAACCCTGGATGTCTTCCAACTCTTCAACCATTCCACCAAAAGGCGCCTCTAATGATTAGTTTTCCCCTTTTCGATATCTGATTCGATTCATTCATGTGTCCTGCATTCCACTACCCTAGCTAACCTGCCATCCTAGAAGCTAGCCAGGAGCTTCACTCTACCCGCCCTCTTAGGATCGCTTTGCCGGGTCGGGATGTCACAAGATGTTTGCCTTATTGAGATAAAATGCAGGTAATCTTTAATAACAACCATAAGTAAACAATTTGGTGAATTGATTAAGTACGGTGCTATAGAGTTCATTTAAACGACTGGCCCTATAGAGGCAGAGCTGTGGTTAGAGAAGATAGGGAAAGTTTTCAAGAAACTCCAGTGTGAATATGCTTAGAGGTATAATTATGTAATATCCTTACTTCAGGATGATACATAGGAGTGATGGAAGACTATTCTCTAGCGTACAATTGAGCCACTTTTTCTGAGTTAGGTAGGTTTTCTCAGAAAGTTTAAAATGAAATATATTCCCTCTGCTTATTTGGATGCTAAGATGAAGGGTTTCTTTAGCTCAAACGGGATCATAAGACAATAATAGAATATAAGAAAGAGTTTACTAGACTCAATTATTATGCTGGGACTATTGACTTCTGACAGTGTTAGACTCAGATTCAGAGACAGTTCAGACCTTTATTATTACTTTCATAAGTTCCATCAATTAGTCATAGTTGTACCTATTATGGTAGATTTCATAGGGGAAAAAACCATCGGCGATTTCCTAAATCAGTCTCTCGCACTATTAGTTCAGGTAAGAGGTACTTCTTATGTAAATTAACTATATATGTATATCTTATCTATGGTGAGATAGGATACATTGTGAGGGATTGTCTCACTTCCAAAGCAACTATCTCTTGTATTGCCAAAGAGATCATTGCAGAAGTCTATGATTAATTATGAACCTTCTTAAATTATAGGCCAAGATAGAGGTATTGCAGGTAGTTAGAAGTCGATGAACCAATCAGAATAGATAGGTGCTTGAGCGAGAATATATGCTATGAGTTATAGACTTAGTGTAGACTCAGTAGGGTATGATTGCTAGTATATTTTATCCCTCTAATCGGAATATATATGTATTGAACTTGGACCCTTCTTATTCATATATCAATGATGAGATTACCTGTCGTGCTTTTGTTATTCGTGTGAGATTGGATCATGATAGGTTTGTATTGAATCCTTTGGGTTTGGAAGTGTGACATCCTACTGAATCGAATCGTTGCATAAAGTCGAGTCGAGTCGAGTCGAGCCGAACTAGAATCAAGTTCGAGCCATTCAGAGTGGGGTAGAATGGGATTTAAAATAAATACTTAACTGCATTGGACTTAATTGAATGAAACATAAAGATAAAAGTATAAGTATTAGGACCAAATTGAAATAAAGTATAAAGTTTAGGTATTAAATTATAAAATATTAAAAAGTTAGGTACTATTTGGTAATTTATAACATACAATTAGAGATAAATTTAGAAGTTACCCGAAAATTCCATTCACTTTCCCTTTCCATCTTCTCCTTCATCTTCTTCCTTCACTTTACCTTCTCCATCTTCTCATAAATCTTCCTCCAATTTCTACCTTAATATTCAACCTTTCAAGCATTAAATTCAACCTACAACTCTATCCAAGTAAGTTGAATTTCTTGAATTTCATATTTGAGTGATATTTTGGATGATTAATAAGATGTTATTATGTATAGGAGAGGTGAACTCAAAGGTAGAAGCAAAAGGAAGCTAAGAAAAAGAGTTAAAGCTCTTTTGGTGGAAGGTTTGATATCTCTTTTAGTTTAACAAATTTTCTTGCATGAGAATATGTGTAGTGTGATGATAGTGATAAAATATGTTGCTGAATGTTGAGTAATAGGTTTGAGAATGTTGATTAAGCATGGGATGCATTGAATAAATGAATTGGATATTGAATTCATGCTGAAACAGGTTGTTGGAAAACTGACTAGTAACTTCAACCTAAATTTGAACCTATGTACCGATGGAATTATGAAGTGGTATAGAAGAGTTATTTGTTCCTTTATGTTTTAGCTGTCTATGAGCTTTGGAATCACCTCAATTGGACTTATAAATTGAATGATATGCCCAAAATAGTACAAATTGTGCAGGCTGAAAATCAAAATCTGGGCGGACTGGAAGGTGTTGCTTTAGCTCAATATTTGACTACTTCACCAACATATTTCAGAGAGTTAGTAGAAGAAATATTTGTACCCTAATGTGTTAGCTAACCATATAATTTGGAATCACCTAAATTGGCCTTATAAATTGAGAGATATGACCAAAATGGTACAAACTGTGCAAGCTGAAAACCAACAGCTGGGCAGACTGGAAGTTGCTACTTTAATTCACGATTTGACTACTTTACCAACATATTTCAGAGAGGTGGTAGAAGACATATTTGTACCCTAATGTGTTATATAACCATAGAATTTGAAATCACCTAAATTGGCCTTATAAATTGAGAGATATGACCAAAATGGTACAAACTGTGCAAGCTGAAAATCAACAGCTGGGCAGACTGGAAGTTGCTATTTTAGCTCAATATTTGACTCCTTTACCTACATATTTCAGAGAAGTGATAGAAGACATATTTTTACCCTAATGTGTTAGCTAACCATAGAATTTAGAAATACCTGAATTGGACTTAAGCAGAAAGAGTTATGCTAGAATTTTTGACACATGTACAGGATGCAAGTTATCAATTTATCAATTGTTTCTACCTTACATGCAAGTTATCAATTGTTTGCATTATTACTCATTAGATGTTACTTGTATTTGTCTACGGAAAAAAAGCATGAAACAGGTTAGAAACATACAGAATGAGATAGCATACAGGTAAACAGTCTGGTTTATGACTTTTATGAATAATTTAATATGTTTATTGTATTATTGAAATACAAATAATATGCTCCACTGAGGTTAGGTGGAAACCACTTAAATAAGACTATGTCACGACATAGGATAGCAGATCTGCGCCCCATACAGTTTGGTACTCCGGCTACAGGCCGTTGAGTGGATATGATTTATATACGGGTCATAGCAGCCCAGCCATACAGTATTCATCCAGTTCTTCTTATCACTTAGGTTTCGCTGTAAACTTATGGAGGCATACAGTTATGAAATTGTGTTATTTATAAATTATACGATGTTTAATAAAAATTGCATAATTCATACAGCATAATGAACAGTAGGTAAGATCATGAAAGTATATTGATATGTGTGATTACATGTTTATTTATTTATTTCTTATTAAGTTGAGATATCCACTGAGCTTTATTTGCTCAGCGAGTTACTTGTTTTAACTGGCAGGTTCTAGGTCTGGACCGTAGAGAATCATCTTTACAACTGTTGCAGTTCATCGTTTGAAGACCCAGTCTTCAGGGTAGCTACTCATTTTGATATTTTGGTTCTGTCTATAATTATCATGGCATGTACAGGGCACATAGTTGGGCCCATTTCATTTTGGTAACTAGTATCATGTCTTGCAAATAGTAAGTACATAGCTGTATCTAACTAATGTCGAAAGCAATAGCATGACATCATATTTAGCCTACAGGATGATATCAGCATGACAGAACATAGGTTCAACCAGCTTGTAGTGTCTCGGTTCGGTTCATTCGGGTTTACGGGTGAACCAGGAAGGGATGTTACAAGAAGTTATCATGAATATATTATATAATGATTACTCTTTGAGGACCTATGGTCATGTATTCTTATTAGACTTGATTAAGATGCCTTTCAGAGACACCGATGACATATTGGATATAAATTGGTTAGAGAGGTAAAAGGCAATGGTCGATTGTGATCTAAAGAAGATTGCTTTTAAGTTACAAGAATATGTAGTGGTGATACCGGACAAGAGATTGTTATTTCTTTCTCCTATCATCATAGTGGCTTAGGCTCAAAAGTTGATTTGTTATGAATATGAGAGATTCCTAACCCATATAGTTGACATTTGAGTAGAAAATCCTAATATCAAGGATAATTCTATTGTATAAAGTTTTCCATTTGATTTTTTTTTTTTTTCAAATGAGCTATCAAGCTTGCCTCTAGAGAAGCAAGTATCATTGACAAATGAGATAATGGCAAAAAAAATTGAATTTATTTCTATTATCCCTCATAGAATAACTCTAAGTGAATAGAAAGAAATAAAAAGTATAGTTATAAGAAATATTTAATATGGGATTTATTTGCCTCGGTGTGTTACACTAGGGATCCACAATGCTCTCTGTAAAAAGGACAGATGATAGTCTTTGATTATATATAACTTATCGCAATTGAATAAGGTCACAATCAAGAATTAATATCATTTGTTAATGATTGATGATGTATTTGATCAGTTAAAGGGAACCAGTATGTCAAGTGAGAATTAAGGAGCAAAATGTTCCAAAGATAACATTTAGGATCCATTACGATCATTATGAATTCTTGGTTATGCGATTTGGGTTAACTAATGCTCTAGCTGAATTTATGGATTTGATAATTACAATCTTTAGACCTCATTTAGACCAGTTTATTGTTATTTTCATTTATGACATTTGGTATATTCGAGAAATATCGAAGAGGATGATAGGCCCATAAGAATTGTTCTTAGACTCTTTTAGAAAAGTAGTTGCATGCTAAGTTTTCTAAATATGAATCTTAGTTAACACAAATTAATTTTCTTGATCATAATGTAATTTTCAAAGACATTTCAGTGGATGCCAGTAATGTAGAGGTCATCTCTAACTTTAAGTCACTAAAGAATGTTAGATTTGAATGGTCAAATGAATATCAAGAGAGGGAGAGAGTTTGGATGGACCGAAGAAGTGTTTGATTGAGGCTCTAGTCTCAATTTTACCTATTTTAGGTAAAGAATTTATAGGGTATAATGATGCTTCTTATAATGCATTAGGTTGTGTGTTGGTGTAGGATAGAAATACCATTACTTATGCATCACACCAACTTAAATTCCATAAGAGAGATTATTCTATCACATTTATATTCAAATTTCATATATTTGTCATGTAACATCACTTACATGAAAAATTAAATCCAAAAGTCATACAATCAATAAACTCATAATCAATTTACTTACCATGCATCTTTTAACTTAATCAATAATTATTAACTCAAAAGGAATGGCTTATTTTTCACTCGTTGTTCCTATATTGTAGGAGATACCATATTGTCATCCCTAGAATTTAATTCGTCTTATAAAAATTCCTAAACAAATATTGATGTAACAAAAAAAAGTACATTTGCCCGTTAAATTGAAATTTCGATAATCGGAATTCCATGTGGACGACATATGGTATTCTTAAATAATTTTATTAAATTTTTATGTCTCATCATTTTTAGTCAGTTTTTTCTCTCTCTCCCTTTTTGATTTCTCTCTCTTGCTCATTATCCCTCTCAAATACAAATATGCTCAATTTGAAGACATGGCCAATCTCAAACAAAATTATCTCTTTATCCATTTACTTTTTCTTCCATTGAAAGAAAATTTTGTAATTGTATTTCTTGCATTTTCATTTGCAGGAACTAAATATTTAATTAAAAAAATCACAAACCCCAAAATCAATGATCCAATAGTAATAGAGGTAGATCTACTAAATTCTTCTTGGAAGTATTCCCAAATCAGTTGTAATGGACAAGACTCATTCTCTTCTTAGATCTATCACATCCTTCTCAATAATAACATAGAGGCTTACTGGACATTCATGGAACATTTATCGAGTTGATTACCACGACTTCAGATCAAATCTTATTTTGGAAGATATAGGACTAGAAAGAAAATCAAATTCACTGCAGTATTCGAATTTGCGGTCTTATTAGTAGCACCTTTAATAATAATAACAGCACCCCTAAGTATATAATAATATCGTTCACAACCTGAGGTTTTGAAATAAGCTCCACGATCCATTCAGATTTCATATCCAGAACTTTTCTTCTACTACAACACTAAAGAACTGATTCTTCTTTTATATTTATATGGCCAACAAAAGGCATGTTGCATTAATATTTAGACCAATTAATCGATTATTTTAAAACTAAAAATCTAGTCCCGAATCCCCCTCATTTTCAACGATTAATACATTTTGTCCATTTGGACCAATGTTCGGAGTCGAATTAGGGTTCCCTTAGATTTTTTCCTTAAAATGAAAAATATAAGTGGTAACTCCTTTTCAATGAAATCAATCAGATTAAATAGGCTTTTACACCATGAACCCAACTCAATGTGAATGTTTCGATTCCATTTTTAGCAGATCGAAAAAGTCACTTGGATTAGGGCCTCATAGCTCTTTACCTTTAGCCTTGGAGCAAAACCTTCTAAAAAAATCTAAAATAAATACAGACTTAATGAAAATGAAATATAAATGTATGAATAACATGAATAAATGCATGAAACCCTATTTCTAGCCTAAATTTGAAAAATCACTAAGATTTTATATGAGAGAAAAAGAGGTAGAATAGGTTTTAGTGAGAGAAAGCTTACCAAAATGATGACAATCCGAGTTTAGATGAAGAATTACATGTCCTTAACTTAGGTGTTCATAGATTTTTGCTTGAGCTCACTTAAAAATGAAGTTGTAGCGTATGTTGTAAAGAAAATGAAAGAGAGAGACTGAGAGAGAAAGCCGGAAGGCTAGTATTTACATGAGGAAGAACTAGATGTTGTAAACTTGTTAGATTAGGCTTTAGATGATTTTAGGGTGGTTGGTAATTTTTCAAATGAATTGTGGTTATTAGAGTCTTAAAATCTCATCCAAATGCCCATATTGATTCATTAAATGGCAAAGTGGTAATTTGTCATTGTGTAGAGATAAAGTTGACTTGTCAACTAGTCTTACAAATGGAGGGTTAGGATTTGTTTAAGGTTCCTCTCATCCTAAGGCTAGAATTAGACATCACACTATATCTAACTATACATTATAAAAACTCTATATTTACACATGTCATGCCATTAATTAAATCTCCATATAATTAAAATTACTAAAATAATTTATGACATCACAACTCATCTATATGAGCATAAATCATATCTTAATAAATTAAATCTCTACACATGTGAAATTATTGAAATACTCCAAGGACATTATTTATCAATAAAATAATTAACCATGAGAAATTCATATATTAAATTTAATTAATTAATCAAGACTAGTCATATAAAGTATAATTAACTCCATAAATATTAATTATTATTAATATCCTTCTTGAGTCATATCATGTTCCTATCAAACAATATTATTCACGACACGGTAATAATAATGCCATTTTATGATCCAAATTTTGGGGCATTACAATATATAATGTATAAAGCAGTCAAATGAAAGAGGGAAAGGAGAGGAGTTGAGTGAGAATTACCTTGTAAGCTAGACTTGCTGGAAATGGTGTGAATCCCCGGAAAACAAATCTACTACAACACTCGAATCTTCAAACTTCGATTTTTGTTCAACAATGCAACAAGAGCTCAATCTAAAGTTATATTCATATTCCTCTCATTGAGTACTTGGGTTTAGAGTGCTCGATCATTGAAAATGATTGAGTTGACTGGAAAAATAAAAAAGAGAAAGGAGAGAGGGCTATCGGCGTCGAAGAGCAAGGAGATGAGAGAATTTAGATTTTCTCTGTCTTCTAACAATTGGCTATAAAATGGGTTCACTTCACTTAAAGGTTAGGTATGATCCGAATATGAATTAAGTGATTTTCTCTTGGTTTTGGTTTGAACTCGGTTTAAATGGTTTTCCAAATGGGTTTTCCGCTTGACTTTTTGTTCCAAATTATCAATAAATTATATATAATATTTTAAGATCTTTTTAATAAAAATTAAATTCTAAATTTTTTTGAAAGTTAAATTTGGGTTGCATATATATATATATATATATATATATATATATATATATATATATACCAGACCTAAAACTAAACAAAGAAATTCGTTGATCTTTTAACAAAACAAAGGAATTCATATCTTTTTGAATGAAACTAAAACCAAAAAATATAATATTAGATCTTTCCGTTTGAAGTTGATCTTAACAAAAGATATAAATCTTTATAGCAACAACTAGTCCATTAATTGATTTGGATGTCAAAATAATAACTCCTCTGGATCTTCTATAACTGGATTGTTTTTCCAATAATTTGCAATATGACGAATATAGATGAGTTTTCACTACTATACGTCAATAGCATCAATGGAGGAATAGACTGCACTACGAGGTTCCATTGATCAAAGATCCACATCTGTAAATCAAGATCTAAAGTCTCCAATCAAATAAAATAAAATATCATAGTTTTATTTAGTAACAAACCGTCACAAAGAAGGGACTACCCTCACAAAGAAAGGATAAAAAAACTCTAAATATGGAAACAACCAATAATAACAAAAAAAAAAAAAGACAAATGTATTATAGAACAAATAGATTTGAGCTTATTAAAGTAAAAGAAGATTAAAAGCCAAAGAAGGTGAAACCAAAAAGATATTGAAAAGTAGAGGGTAAGAGCTACCAACGATAAACATCAGCAACCTAAACTAAAATTAGAGTTAGAAAACCAGAGAGAAAAGAGAGAGCTATAAAAAGCTTGTGATTGCAGGTATATATACACACTTCTTTAAAATATACAATAGTTGTATTTTTATTCTCGTTTTCTCAATATTTAAAGTCTAATTACACTCTTAATTGGTGGTACCCACAATCAACATAAATAAGTTAAAGAAAGAATTTAAAACAAAATGAATATTAGAACTTTTATTTTAAAATGAACAATTATTATGATAAAAAAGGTGAGTTACGGAGAAGTTTATATGGTGGGGTATGTTGAGCAGTTGTTTTCAATCTTGGTTTTGATTTGTGGAAGGAGGGAGTTGGCTTAATGCCCGTTAGCGTTTGAGAGTAGAGGGCTTTTTTGGCTTTTGATTTTGGGTGATTGGTACTTATAACTTCCTTTTGTTTTCGCTTTTTAGAAAAAGAAAAAAGAAAAAAAAAATTCATTATCAATCGTAACAAAAACACAAAGAACATGAAATATTGGTAGGATGCTCTAGCTAAACTATAAACACATATATTAGCTTGTCTAGATAATTTTTTTATTATTATTATTATTTATTTATTTATTTATTCTGACTTTATATATTGACATATTGATTTATTTTTAAACTTATTATTCATATTTATTTATTCTTCTTTTTGCCAGTTGTGCGTTTGGTATAGTAGTTTGGTTCTCAGAAAGAGAGATCCTGGGTACTTTTCATACATTGACATCACCTTTTTTTTTTTTTCTCTCTCTTCTTTTACCACTTATGTTTGCATTCCGAATTGCTAGTTATGTGTTTGGTACAACTAATCAAATATATTGATTTTGGAATTTTAAAAATCAATTGTATATTTAAGAAGTGTTAGAGAATTTCTAGAATCTGAGTAATAAAATTTAAATATTTCATGAATTTGTTAATTTTTTTTATTTATTTGAGAAGAATAGGTTATAATTCATAGAATTAATAAATTTTACTGTGGTCTTAATTTCACTATTTTGGAAGAGAATGAAATCCCACATTTGAAATAAAATTTTTCAAATTTATTATTTTTTATTAACAATAGAATTTAAATCACTTAATTTTATTTTAAAAATACTTTTAAAATCCTAATATTGAAAAACCAAATAATTGAAGATGAAATTTTTATTTAGTTCATAATTCGTAAAATTTAAATTCACAAAATATATGCATTTCATATTTGCTCACTCTAATTGACTATATAATGAAATACACAATATGCAAATTTCAGTAAATTAATAAAATTATTTTAATTCAATATACATATATTTTTAGGCTTTTAACTCTGCAATTTAATCCTAAAAAAAAAAATCCCTCTGTAGTTTTAGTCTTGAAAGTATACAAACAAAACTTTACTATTAAGCAAATTTATATGCGTAAAATTTTAAATTTTGACAAGAAGTTTTTCTCTAATATATATATATATATATATATATATATTTGGTTCAAATCAATTAGAGACGTTAAATTCGGCTAGAATGAATTCTAATTAGTAATTATAATGAATTCATGTATCTAGTGCGATATTATTTAAAATTAGTACAAAAAAAGTAAAATATTTAATATGTAGGATTAAGAAGAGAAGATGAGGTAATTAAAAGTAAAATATTTTAATTTTTTCTATTAGAAATTAGTTTTAATTATAATTAATTCTATAGAATTGAATGTTTAAATTTTTTTTAAACTAAACACATAAAAAATGAAATTCAATTCAATTCCTTCAAATTTTGTGGAGTTATTTGAACAAAATGTATTAAATTGTTAAATACTATGATTTCACAAATTGTATTCCATTAAAAGTACAATAAAAATTAAAAATAATATTTTAAGAGTAAAAATTAAATTAAATTAAGTATATATGATGTACATTGATAGGAGTGTATATTTATCAATTATTAAAACTTTGTGCACACTAAGGTATGGTCTAATAATAAGTATATATACCATGTTGTAATAGATTCAGATTCAAATCATTTCTACAAAAACACAATATCTAACCTTATTCTTATTTGCTTTTTTCTATCTTTTTTTTTTTTATTCACTGCGAGGTCCAAGAAATAATATTATAGGCTATAAATAAAGGGTAGCCTTTACTTTACTTACCAAATTAGTAAAAGCTCTTCTATTCAAGTAGTTTTTGAGATCTCTTATTGTTTATATGAGTGAGAAGACCAACGAAAATCTCTGATTGTCATTTATTTTTCTTCTTCAAATATCTATGAATTTATGTTATGAGATAATTTTATTTGTCCTCTCTCAACTTAGCATTAACGCCTTTATCATACCTATTACTACAACAAAAAAAAAAATAAATAAAGACTTCAATTCATATAATAAAACAAGTCTTACCGGATTTCCAATAAGTTTTCATATAAAGGCTGACACGGACAACCAGTTAAGAGGTAAAAAAAAAAAATTTACTCTCTCTGGCAACGGGCTAATATTAAGTATCCATTTAGAGAATTTCATTAGTATTAAGGAAATCATGCGAAATCATTAATAAAGCTAACATTTTAGTAAAATGCACTTTCAATAGGGAACAATTTAATGAGCTAAGTTGGCAAAAAGAGGTTGAAAAAAGATAAAAAGTTAATTGTATTGACTCATGACAATAAGGGTGTATTTAGAAATAGTTGTATAATGTTATTTTGATTTAGTCAAACGATAAATTAGAAGAAAAAAAATTGCTAAATGGACATCTAATATAGAATGGAGGAAGTATTTTTTTTTTAATACATGTAAATTAGCACATTCCTTTTCCTAAATTAATTTACAAAACTAAAAATTTAAATACATACATAACTAACAACAAATAAAAGGTAATATTAAAATTAACAAAAAAATCTAGTTGCCTCAACTTAATTTTAGTTTGGGGCTGTCACTTTTCCTTCGATCCAACTTCTACTCTTTCTTTTTTTCTTCTAATCTCTCATTCACTTTTAATAAACTCATATCTATTTTTCCTATAATAAATCTATTTATGTACTTGTTATTGTTGTTTTGTCCCCATATTTAGAGTTTTTTTTTTTTTATCATTTCTCCTTGAAGATTTGATCCTTTCTTTGTGAGAGTTTATTATTAAATAAAAGTATAATGTTTGATTTTATTTGGTTTAAGATCTTAGATCTTAATTTATAGATGTAGATTTTCGACCAATGGAGTCTAGTAATATGATCTATTTCTCTATCGATGCTATTAATACATAGTGACGAGAACTCATTTGTGTATGTCATATATTGCAAGTTCTTGGAAAAATAGTCTAAGTATAGAAGATCCATAAGAATTATTATTTTATTATCTAAATCAATTAAAGGACTAGCTACTACAATGACGATTTATATTTTTTGTCAAAGTCATCTTCAAGCGAAATGATCTAATATTATCTTTTTTATTTTTAATTTTATTATTCAAAAAAATATATACAATTCTTTTAATTTTTTAAAAGATCAGTGCACTCTAGCTTCTAATAATAAAATTTAATATCTGAATAGAGTGTTTATAATGTTTGATATTAATAATAATGAGTTATATTTTTTTTAAAAAAATCTGATGTAGTCTAAAGTACAATGCAAATCAATCAATTATATTTAAGATAGCATATACTAATATGGTTTTAAAAAATTATTGTTTTCAACTCATCGACCACATCAACTTTATAATAAATTTTAGCTTTAATGCGATAAGAGTCTAATTAGTGTTGCGTAAATTGAATTTCGATTTCTTTTATTATAAATTAAAATTTAAGGATGATAAAATACATTAATACCAAGTTGAGGACAAAAGGGAAAAAGCATTATAGACAACTTAAATTTATTGTGTTTATTTGTTTTAATTTTTTTTAAATGTAATTCATTAATAATAATATCAAGAATTACAAATAATCATATAGACCAGATATAAAACTTTACTATTAATGGCTAATAAAGTTCTCTTATCTTTTAACAAAGTAAAAAAATTCATATTTTTTTAAATAATGAAACTAAATTTACAAAATATATTATTAGATCTTTCTATTTGGAGTTGGTCTGAATAAAAGATATAAATATTCATAACAACACCTAATTCGTTACTAATTTAGAGGTCAAAATAATAACTCCTCTGGATATTCTATAACTGGATTATTTTTCCAAGAATTTATAATACATAACGAACATAGATGAGTTTCTTCCACTATAAATCAATAGCATAATGGTGGAATAAGCCGCTCTACAATGCTTCATTAAGCCCAAAGCTTTTATCTAGTTTTAACATTGAAAAATTATCAAAAAGTGAAATGAATGTGCAATTTTATTAACATTTTACATATAAATTACTAATTCCAAAAAACAAAAAAACTTATAATTACTAAAAATTTTTTTATTATTTGTTAAAAATTGTTTTAGCTAATACATTAAACTTGACAAATTTAAAATATATAAACTTGTCTCTTTTCTTTTTCTTTTGTAACTTAACTTTGATCGAGTTCAACGTTCACTTTCACTATTGAAAATTGAACATAATGTTTTTAATATTTAGACATCATCATCTAAATGAATAATAAATTCATCCTCAAAGTTACTTTCACTATAAAAGTTAAATATGAAGAAATAAATATTAGAAATTCAATAAACAAAATATAATAATTGAAATTTTAAGATAACATTAATTTAATTAATTAGCATATTTAAAAAAAATTAATTAAAACATCTTCAAATCAAAACTATGTGCTTGCTTGCTGACGCGGAACCCAATGAAAATAAATTTCATGAACTCAATGACAAGTTTTGGAAGAGATCCAAGATCAAACTAAACCCCTCTCTATGGCACCCAAAGCTTAAAGAAGCAAGAACACCAATAATAGAGAAAAAGAATAAGATAAACGCCACAAAGAATTGATAAGTTTACCTTGATTCTTGATGCAATTAGAAGAATGCAATCTCACACTCTCTAAAAACATGAACACGCCTAAGCATGAAGAAGTAGTCTTTAATTCATTGAATAATTGATTGTTTATAATTACAAAATAACAAGCTATTTATACTAGTCTAAAAGGTCCAGATCCTTAAAGGATTTAGAGTTAGCTAAGGAGTAGGATTTAGCAAATCTAAACCAACTAAGGATAAGACTAACAAAATCATAACAACTTAAGGATTTGGATGTCTAATCCAAATCTACTAAAGATTGACTAAATCTAAACAAAATAAGGCTAATTATTCAAGGGTGGCCGAAATATTGGAGGCCCAACCCATTAACAAAGCAAAAACTCAAAATAAGCTAACTAACTTAATGAGAGGCAGTGACAAGCACGGCCTGGGTGTGCTATTTGGCACGGGCGTGCTTCAATGTAGGAGTTCCCTCTTGAGAATCAGAGGGAAGCACGGCCAGGGTGTGCTATTTAGCACGGGGGTGCTTCAGAGTCAGAGGGAAGCACGGCCAGGGTGTGCTATTTGTCACGGGGGTGCTTCAAGGCAGTTGTTTTCCTCAGCAAGTCAGACGAGGGCACGGCCTGGGGTGTGCCATCTAGCACGGGCGTGCTAACCAATTCATGTTCCCACTCAACATGTGCTTCTATTAATGTGAGAAACTTAGGTGTTCCTTCAAGTTCTTCATAGCACTTGTTGAAAGCAAGGTCATGGAGCTCTTTTGTAACTTGTTCTTGTATGTGTAAGGACATGGTTGCTCCATACTTCTTTGCACGGCTCCTTGTAATTGGTCCACTAGGAAGTGCTAATGGATTGCCATTGTTGTGGTTCTTGTTCCCTTGAGCCCCATAGGTGGTTGGTGGTAGTGGATCCGTATCATCCCCCTCTTCTTTAAAAAGATTTGTCCTCAAATCTGCATCCATGTCAAAGGGAGACAAATCACTAACATTAAAAGTTGCAGAAACACCATACTCACCTGGCAAGTCTATCTTGTAGGCATTGTCATTGATGCGCTCTAAGACTTGGAATGGACCATCTCCACGTGCATCTAGCTTACTCTTCCTTTGGTTGGGAAATCTTTCCTTGCGAAAGTGTACCCAAACCCAATCACCTGGCATAAGCACCAACTTCTTTTTGCCCTTGTTTGCTCTTTCAGCATATTGCTTGTTCCTCTTTTCTATGTTGGCTCTAGCCTTCTCATGTAAAGATTTCACCAATTCTGCCTTTTTATCACCATCTAAATTAGAAAGTTCATTCAAAGGTAAAGGAACAAGATCTAATACAGTTAGTGGATTAAAGCCATAAACAAGTTCAAATGGACTAAAACCTGAGGTAGAATGTATGCTACGATTATATGCAAACTCAATGAATGGCAAACAATCTTCCCAAGTTTTTAAGTTCTTGCCCACAATGGCACGAAGCAATGTTCCTAAAGTCCTATTCACAACTTCAGTTTGTCCATCTGTTTGTGGATGACAAGTTGTAGAATAAAGCAATTTAGTTCCAAGCTTACCCCACAAAACTCTCCAAAAATGTGAAAGGAACTTTGCATCCCTATCTGAAACTATAGTTCTTGGTACCCCATGTAATCTTACTACTTCTCTAAAGAATATATCAGCAACATTATTGGCATCATCAGTTTTATGACAAGGAATAAAATGAGCCATCTTGCTAAACCTATCAACAACAACAAATATGCTATCTTTACCACGCTTAGTCCTAGGTAATCCAAGTACAAAGTCCATAGATATATCAATCCAAGGAGAACTAGGAACAGGTAAAGGCATGTATAATCCATGAGGCATAGACTTAGATTTGGCCTGTTTACAAGCAATACAAGAATTACAAACTCTTTCTACATCTTTAATCATATGACGCCAATAAAAGTGTTCATTCAACATATCATAAGTCTTATGCATTCCAAAATGCCCCATCAATCCCCCACTATGAGATTCAAGCACAAGCAATTCACGCATAGAACACTTAGGCACACAAAGTTTGCCACCCTTAAACAAATATCCATCATGTCTATAGAACTTATCAAATGCTCCATGCTCACATGCTACATATATGTTGCTAAAGTCAGAATCATTCGCATATAAGTCTTTAACATACTCAAATCCAAGTAATTTAGAACTAAGTGCCGTAATTAGAGTATATCTCCTTGACAATGCATCAGCAACAACATTATCTTTTCCATGCTTGTATTTAATCACATATGGAAATTGTTCAATAAATTCAACCCACTTACCATGCCTTTTATTAAGCTTACCTTGACCCTTCAAGTGTTTTAGGGCCTCATGGTCTGTATGGATGACAAACTCCTTCGGTAGTAAGTAGTGTTGCCAAACATGTAGAGTTCTTACCAAGGCATACAACTCTTTATCATAGGTTGAATAGTTGAGTTGTGCTCCATTCAACTTCTCACTAAAGTAGGCAATTGGCTTCTTTTCTTGCATTAGGACAGCCCCAATTCCCACTCCAGAAGCATCACACTCAATCTCAAAAGTATTCTCAAAATTAGGCAAAGAAAGTATAGGTGCAGAAGTCAACTTCCCTTTAAGCGTGTCAAACGCCTTTTGTTGCTCTTCTTCCCACTTGAACCCAACTTCCTTTTTGATAATTTCTGTTAGTGGTGCTGCAATTGAAGAGAAATCTTTAACAAACCTTCTATAGAAGCTTGCTAACCCATGAAAACTCCTAACTTCAGAAACTGATTTGGGAGTTGGCCATTCTTTGATAGCTTTCACTTTCTCCTCATCTACTTCAATACCCTGTGCACTCACAATAAAACCAAGAAACACAAGTCTATCTATACAAAATGTGCATTTGTTAAGTTTAGCATACAACTCTTCTGTCCTCAAAGTTTGTAACACTATCCTAACATGCTCAATATGATCATCAAGAGACTTGCTATAGATGAGTATATCATCAAAGTATACAACCACAAATTTTCCCAAGAAGGCACGCAATACATGGTTCATAAGCCTCATAAAAGTACTAGGTGCATTAGATAGTCCAAAAGGCATAACTAACCATTCATACAAACCATACTTAGTTTTAAAAGCAGTTTTCCATTCATCACCTGGTTGCATTCTAATTTGATGGTAACCACTCATTAAATCAATTTTAGTAAAGTAAGTTGCCCCATGCAATTCATCCAACATATCATCAAGTCTAGGGATAGGGTGTCTATACTTTACTGTAATTTTGTTGACCGCTCTACAATCAACACACATGCGCCATGTTCCATCCTTTTTAGGGACTAGAAGCACGGGAACGGCACACGGGCTCATGCTTTCTCTTACCAAACCTTTTTCCATAAGTTCATCAACTTGCCTTTGCAACTCCTTTGTCTCCATTGGATTACTTCTATAGGCAGGCCTATTTGGAATGGTGGATCCAGGAATGAAGTCAATTTGATGTTCTATTCCTCTCAAAGGTGGTAAACCACTTGGTAATTCACTAGGAAAGACATCATCAAATTCCTGCAACATAGAAACAAACATAGAAGGCAAACTTTCAAGGTCAGTGTTAGTTTCAGCAAATAAAACCTCTTTGTACCTTAGAAGCAATATGGGCTTCTCCAAGGCAATAGCACACTTAACCTCTCTAATTCTTGCATAAAAAGTCTGTTTCTTTTTCTCCTCTCTTTCTTTTTCTCTCACAATTGGGCCATTAATTTGTTTTGTTATTTTTGTGGCCTCTTTTCCCTCATCCTTACTCTTTTCTCTCTTTTGTTCTCTCAATCTCAGATTCTCACTCTCATGTTTTCTTAAGGCTGAAACCTCTCTCTCTCTCTCAAGTATCTTTCTTTGGTCTTCATAAACCTCTTGAGGTGATAAAGGTACAAGAACCACCTTTTTCCCCTTATGAATCAATGAGTATCGATTGTGGAATCCATCATGATGTGCTCTTCTATCATATTGCCATGGTCTTCCCAACAATAGATGTCCAGCTTGCATAGGTACTATATCACACAAGATTTCATCTTCATACCATCCAATAGAAAATGGCACAAGTACCTGTTTGGTTACTTTCACTTCCCCACAATCATTCAACCATTGCAATTTATAAGGTTTAGGATGCTTGAGACAAGTTAAGTTCAGTTTGTTTACCATGTTTACACTAGCAACATTAGTGCAACTACCCCCATCAATGATAAGAGTACACACCTTTCCACTAATCAAGCATCTAGTGTGAAATATATTCTCACGTTGCTCAAGGCTTTCTTCCTTTACATGCATGTTCAAAGCACGTCTAGCAACCAAAGCTTCCCCATGTTCAGGAAGTATTAAATTTTCTGAATCATCATTATCATTATCTAAATTAGGCATATCATCATAATCACTACATTCAGATTCAGAACTAATATTCCCATCATCTTTAGCAATCATAACCCTTTTATTAGGACATTGAGATGCATAATGTCCTTTCCCCAAACATTTAAAACATTTAATTTCTCTAGAAGGGGTTATAGAGTTAGAGGTACCTTTGTTGCTTTTGAATGGAGTTTGGACAGCTTCTTTACCTTTTGAAGTTGAATCTGTCCTTTGAGAATTAGAACCTCTAAATTCCTTCTTCTCACCTTCTTTAGGCCATTTAGATCCCCATGTGTTGTTGGAAAACTTATTGGTGGATCTCCCCCTTTTCTGTCTTTCAAGTTTCATGGCCATATCTATCATATCCTCCAAGGTATCATACCTATACATCTCTAAGGCATCTGCAATATCTTTATTTAGACCTCCAAGGAAACGTGACATGGTGATTAGCTCATCTTCTTCAATCTTGGCTCTTGCCATGCAAATCTCCATCTCCTTGTAGTATTCTTCCACACTCCTTCCTCCTTGCACCATTCTAGCTAATTTATTGTGTAAATCCCTAAAGTAATGAGTAGGGACAAATTTTTGGTGCATTAGTTCTTTCATGAGCTCCCATGGTGGTACGGGTCGTAATCCCCTCCTTCTTCTTTTCAATAGCAATTGTTCCCACCAAAACATAGCATACCCTTTGAATTCAACAGCTGCAAGATGAGATTTCTTTTCTTGAGAATAGTTATGGCATTCAAAGATTTGTTCGACCTTCCTTTCCCATTCAAGGTACTCTTCAGCATTGTTGTTGCCTTTGAATTCTGGAATCCTCATCTTAATTGATCCCAAGTCTCCATCAAGTTTATTTGGATTGGTCTCCTCACTCTCTTCAACATCATGGTCTTGAAATCTAGTTTGTGGACGAGTTCTAGTTGTATTAGAGCTTTGTGAAGCTTTTATCTCTTGCAACTCTTCCCTCATGTCTTGGACAAGATTATTGAAGGTTCTAAACTGTCCTTGAATTGCTTCCATGAAGAGTTTTAATTGAGGATCTTTAATTGGAATTCCATCATTACCATCTCCAGATTTGCCTATACTCATGGTTAGTATTCAAAAGAAAACACAAAAGATTTAGGGTTATTGATAAATCACTCCCTCACGTGTTTACACTCTTGAATCACTCCTTGCAATTCTTCCAATTGAACTTCAGAATCTTAGTTCAACCAATCAACTCAAAGATCACGTTTAGAACAAGGAATAAAACTTAACAATGAAAAGCAAGCACAAATTCTAGAATGAAGACTCAAAACGATATGGACAGTAGCACAAGAACATAAAAATTGCACTACTTTAATGATCAATTAGAGTGTAGTGAACAAGCAAACACACCCTAATAATGTAATAGAAGCAACAGAAAGCTCACACAAAAACAAAGAAACTAGAATTTGAAAGACAATATTAGGATATAATGTATGAATTTAGCTTACTACAAAGCAAACCAAATATGGACCTAATTAATTCTACCCAAAACAAAGCAAGTAATCAAAGAAAAACAAAAGAAAACAGTTTGTTTAATAGGTTCAGAACCGTGCACGGGCGTGCTAGATGGAGCACGGGCGTGCGTGTAAGATCTTAGTCCAACAAGTGGAAGTCAGAAAAGTGCACGGTAGTGCTTGAGGTGAAGCACGGGAGTGCTGCCTTGTGTCCCTTTTAATGCAACCCAATTTAAGTAGGATTCTTAGGTTTGACAAGGATTGTAGTAGATTTGCTTAATCTCAATAGATATGGTCAACTACAACCCAATTTAAGTAGGATTTCTTAGATTTGACAAGGATTGTAATAGATTTGCTTAATCTCAAAAGATATGGTCAACTAATTTTTGTTATCTTATCCACAAGTAGTTAAGATTAGATTTTATCACAAGATTATAGTGGATAACTAAATCCCATAGAATATGGTCAAATCCCTTTAGGATTAGGAACAATCCCACTAAATATGGTCAAATCTCCTAAGGATTAGGAATAATCCCACAAAATATGGCAAAATCCCACAAAATAAGGTAAAATCCCTTTGAATTAGGATCAAATCCCTTGGATTCAGGAACAAAATCAAGATCCACACAAGCAATTTCAATGGTGGACGAAATTTTTTTTTTTTTTTCAGTCAACAAGATCTAAGATCTAAACTTCCAGAATTGAAACAAGCACGAAATTACTAAATTTAATTGAAGCAAAAATGAATTGAAACTAAACAAAAGAAAACAATCACACAAAGAAACAAGATGAAGAAGAAAACAAACACAAGAACAATAAGAATAAGAAAACAAATAAACACAGATCCTAGAGCTAAGATAAATAAGAATTTACCTTAATCTTTGGCTCTGATACCAAACTGACGCGGAACCCAATGAAAATAAATTTCATGAACTCAATGACAAGTTTTGGAAGAGATCCAAGATCAAACTAAACCCCTCTCTATGGCACCCAAAGCTTAAAGAAGCAAGAACACCAATAATAGAGAAAAAGAATAAGATAAACGCCACAAAGAATTGATAAGTTTACCTTGATTCTTGATGCAATTAGAAGAATGCAATCTCACACTCTCTAAAAACATGAACACGCCTAAGCATGAAGAAGTAGTCTTTAATTCATTGAATAATTGATTGTTTATAATTACAAAATAACAAGCTATTTATACTAGTCTAAAAGGTCCAGATCCTTAAAGGATTTAGAGTTAGCTAAGGAGTAGGATTTAGCAAATCTAAACCAACTAAGGATAAGACTAACAAAATCATAACAACTTAAGGATTTGGATGTCTAATCCAAATCTACTAAAGATTGACTAAATCTAAACAAAATAAGGCTAATTATTCAAGGGTGGCCGAAATATTGGAGGCCCAACCCATTAACAAAGCAAAAACTCAAAATAAGCTAACTAACTTAATGAGAGGCAGTGACAAGCACGGCCTGGGTGTGCTATTTGGCACGGGCGTGCTTCAATGTAGGAGTTCCCTCTTGAGAATCAGAGGGAAGCACGGCCAGGGTGTGCTATTTAGCACGGGGGTGCTTCAGAGTCAGAGGGAAGCACGGCCAGGGTGTGCTATTTGTCACGGGGGTGCTTCAAGGCAGTTGTTTTCCTCAGCAAGTCAGACGAGGGCACGGCCTGGGGTGTGCCATCTAGCACGGGCGTGCTAACCAATTCATGTTCCCACTCAACATGTGCTTCTATTAATGTGAGAAACTTAGGTGTTCCTTCAAGTTCTTCATAGCACTTGTTGAAAGCAAGGTCATGGAGCTCTTTTGTAACTTGTTCTTGTATGTGTAAGGACATGGTTGCTCCATACTTCTTTGCACGGCTCCTTGTAATTGGTCCACTAGGAAGTGCTAATGGATTGCCATTGTTGTGGTTCTTGTTCCCTTGAGCCCCATAGGTGGTTGGTGGTAGTGGATCCGTATCACTTGCCCTACTCAGTATTGTATCAATTATTGTTAGTGCATATTAATTTGCTCAACTTTCAATTTATAATATAAAATATAAAATATTAATTTGTGTAATAATAAAAATTCTAGTATCAGATTTTATAAATTTTAATAATGCTAGAACAATAAAAATGACATATATATTAAAATTCTTGCTTCTAACTCTCTCAATAAGAAAAAATATAAATAAGAAATGATAAATTAGGGTGAGAAAGTGATTAATCAGGCAAATAAGATAATTGAGAGAGACAAAATCTATAATATATTAATTTATTTAAAATAATTCATTTAACCTAGGTTTAATCGACTGCAATTAACATTGCGAGCTATCTATCCAAGTAATCATATTTTTAAATAATATTTTAATGGAATTCGAATTTGAGACTTTTTACTTTTTATATTTTTTACAAGACGTGGAAAAATATTTTGTGTAATTGAAATTTGTAAAATTTAACTTTTTAATTTATAAACTACAAATTAACATAGAATAAATCTTTTGTTACAAACTAAATAAATATTAATTTATTTAAAAAAAATATTAATTTCAAATTTTGGATCAGAGTGAAATTAAACATATAAATGATAAAAATAATCTCATACTAGTATGATTTGGAGTGGTACTGTTGGTTCCAACTCCCTCGACTGGGAGCGATAAATTTGAACGCTTAAGTATTTATCAGTGAGAATTTATTTTCATTGTGCCGCAAATAATCATTACGGAGGGACACATTGCGTGAAAGCGCCTCTCTCTCTCTCTCTCACATTTCTTTCTCCTCTTCAAATTTATTGTTGTTGGAAACAAACAAAGCCGACACTCAATCCCATTAGTAAAATCCCTCTTCTTCTCATTTTTTGAACATAAATGAATAATACACTCACTACCACGACTAGAGTATTCATGTTGTGCTCTACACTGCATTTTTGAGTGTGGATACAGAGGAAGAAACAGAAATTCTCTCTATTCTTTAAGACAAACAAATAGAAGAAGAAGAAGAAGAAGAAGACGAAGAAGAAGCTTTTGAGCTGCTCTGACAATGTCCCCTCTAGTTAGGTTTCTTTCACTATTCACTCTTCTTTTTCTGCTGTTATATTGTATTTTTTTTCCTTACCAAACAGTTGGTAAGGCTTTGTTTTTGTTGTGTTTTTTTTGCTCTTGTTTTCCAGCAATGAGGGGATTATATGTTGGATTTGGCAAGATCTGAACCTTGTTGCTGTTGTTATTAATGGGATCAAGAAGACCGAGAAGATTCAAACATATTTGATTTGAATGTCTCAAGAGAAAAGCCCCTTTTCTTTGCTATTGTTAGGTTTTTTACTTCTCTGTGCTATTACATTTGTGCCATGACTACCAAACGCGCCTACAAGCTGCGTATCCTCCTATAATTGTTTGTTTTCGCCTAATTTTTTTGTCTAGGGTTTTATTTATTCTATCAAATCTCATTTATTTCTTAGGTTGATCTAAACTTTTGCGTCATTCATTCAATTTGGATCTCTCTTTTTATTTTTTTTTTTATTTTTTTATTTTTGCTTTTGTTTTTGGTTTTTGCTCTGTTGATTTATCTGTTTAATGAATTGCAAAAACTGCTTAACTGACACAAGTTGTTAGCCTTAACCACATTTTTGAAATTTCGAAAAGAGGAATTTGTGGCACATTCTTCCAGTGTTAATTGCCTCAAAATTGGGAGGAAATCATCGAGAGTTCTTCTAACTGGAGGAGAAGATCACAAGGTCAATCTCTGGGCTATTGGTAAGCCCAATGCCATATTGGTCAGTGCTCTCATCCACATTTCTTCTCTCTTTTTTTCCTCTTTTCATTAAATAATTCTGGCAAATTTCAATTCGTGCTGCTGCTTTTCAATGCTTCTTTTCTTGATGGGTGTATTATTTTGATTGTCTTGTTAGTTGTTATCTGGTTTCTGTAGCTTGAATGACTAATAATGGGAGTCTTATCAGCCAAATTATGCATATTTGCAAATTGTTTCGAGTTTCGACAACAAATGCTTCCTCTTTGTATTTTTTTTTTTCAGAAAAAATCCTGATCTTACATTTCGAGCTTCATATGCAGAGTTTATCTGGACATACTAGTGGAATTGATTCAGTAAGCTTTGATTCTTCAGAAGTCTTAGTAGCTGCTGGAGCTGCAAGTGGTACCATAAAGCTTTGGGATTTAGAGGAGGCCAAGAGTATGCTTATCAATTCCTTATAATTTTCTTTTCAGTGATTGATTGATTGAATTTACCAATAATAAAAAAAAAAAAAGTTCATAGAGGGAAATTTACTTGCTGATTTCTTTCTTTTATTTTTCATGCTTATGTAATGTTTTGTGTGTCTTCAGTTCACATATTTAATCTGATTCATGGCAGTTGTTCGCACACTGACTGGTCACAGATCCAATTGCATTTCTGTGGACTTTCATCCTTTTGGGGAGTTCTTCGCATCTGGTTCTCTGGACACAAATCTTAAGATATGGGATATCAGAAAAAAGGGTTGCATTCACACATACAAGGGCCACACTCGAGGGGTCAATGCAATTAGATTTACCCCAGATGGCCGTTGGGTTGTATCTGGTGGAGAGGACAATACTGTCAAGGTTTAATTACTTTTCTTTTCTTGTTTTATATCAAATACACACTCGGAGACACACGCACGTGCACATGCTCAGATGTTTTATTTTTGTTGTCTTTCTCTGATGGGAAGTTGAAAATCAATTTTTTTTTTTTGTTCCATGGTATCTTTGTGAGGCAGACCTTAATTTAACCCTTCTTCAATTGTAGACATTCTGATATCACTGCTGGTGCATTTTCTTATTATATCATCTGCATGTGTTCAACATGTGGGATCTCTTCTGTAGGTTCAGTTTAATGTTCTGGCTGTGTATTACATGGCTGGTGTGTTGAATTGAAAACCAAACTTGGAGTTTCTAAGTTTCTATGTTATGAATTGTAACAGGAGCTGAGGATATCTTGTTTTGACTGGGAATTCACTTTTGCAGTTTATGGTTTTGTTGGCTAATAACTCGGCCATCTTTTATATCCATGTTGAGCAAAAATTCTGTTTCTGTTATTCTTACATGCTTTGGGATTGGCATTTAGACCTGATACTTTCATGTGTTTAGCACAAGTTCTGCATATCAAAACCCTTTGATCAATGCAGAAGGAGCTGATTTATTGTTTCCATCTGCACCATGTAAATCTTGTTGAAGCAAGAAGTGCCTACACTTATACTTGTGTTTTTGTTTTTTTTTCGTACTTCATTTGATAAGCTTTGTGGTTGGCACTATTTTTGTGTAGCTTTGGGATCTGACTGCTGGAAAGCTATTGCATGATTTCAAGTGTCATGAAGGTCAGGTTCAGTGCATAGATTTTCATCCACATGAGTTTCTTCTTGCAACAGGTTAGTTTTGTCATATTTTCTACAATTGTAACTTGCATTTCATACTACAAGTTACCTCATGCTGTATTCTTTTCTATATGCTTTTCCCCTATGAATTAGTTGCAACTTACACAACAATGTTCTAATCATAACGAGATGATGATGTATCTAACTCTTTGTTTCATTTTCACATATAGAGCAACGATCTTCTTTAACTTTGAATTAACTGCAGAAATTTCTCCTGACAAATATAATAATTTTGAAGCGAATTAACTCTATCTTCTTTTTCCTCCTTTTAATGTAGTTGTATTTTTCCATGGGAACACTATGTTGGAAACCATACCTGTGAAATATTGCAGTATCCTGGAGAATTCATGTCTTACTTGTATCTCGTATTTTTTATGTTTTTGAAAGGTTCTGCTGATAGGACTGTCAAGTTTTGGGACCTTGAGACCTTTGAACTAATTGGTTCAGCAGGGCCTGAGGTAATTTTAGGATTTAGGAAAAATTGGTGTTGACAAATTGACATTACTAGATATTTTATTATTATCTCCTGAATGAGGAAGCATATTGTCTCAATTTTTTGTTTCAGACCACCGGAGTGCGTTGTTTGACATTTAATCCTGATGGGAGGACACTGCTCTGTGGATTGCATGAAAATCTGAAAGTAAGCTCTTTCTTTAGCTTATGAACACGATACACCAGCTTTATTAGGTTGCAAATTTCATATGCGCCTTTATAGGTTTTCTCTTGGGAACCAATACGATGCCATGATGCCGTTGATGTGGGATGGTCCAAATTATCTGATCTCAATGTTCATGAAGGGAAGCTTCTTGGATGTTCATATAATCAAAGCTGTGTTGGAGTATGGGTTGTAGATATTTCGGTAACTATTGCTGTTTCTACTTGTGCATGGTCTTTTGCTTGTTTTTTACCTGTTGGGTGGCTTTACTTAAATGGCAATCTGAAGTATTGGCTCTTCCCTTTTTAATCTTTTGTACAGCGCATAGAACCGTATGCAATTGCCAATGATGATCGGTTCAATGGGTATTCAGAATCTAAGTCAGGTGTGAGTGGGAATCAATCAATACTGCTTGAATCTAATGCAAAGACCAGTTTGGCAAGGCTATCTGTTTCACAAAATTCAGAATCCATAGTGAAGGAAACAAAATCTCTTGGAAGGTTGTCAGTTTCTCAAAATTCAGATCCTATTAAGGAGCCTACCAAGGAGTCAAAGATTTTGGCATGTATGTTGCTTTAATATCTTTTTTGTGTTGTTTCTAGCTTTTATATAACTTGGTTTAAACTAAGATGTATTCTTACTCATTTCTCATTTGCGGTGTTACATACTGGTTGAAGCCACAGGAACTGTACCTAGTACACCACAAAGGGTCAGCTTAAACTCTGGTCTGAAGACAACCATGGCTGGCACAATAACAGTTAATGCAGCAGCGCCAAAGAGAAATTCCACAAAGACCCAATCTGCAGTTAATGCTCCAATATTCAACAAGGCAGATGTTGCACCTGTAATTGTCCCTAGAACTAGTATGAGGCTGGAGCCAGCAGCAGCTGAATCTAGAAAAGAAATTGGGATTGCCAGCAGAACAATGCCATTTTCTTTGCAGTCAAAGGCAAGTGATTACAGAAAGTTTCCTAATAGCAGAGATGAAATGGACCAGCCAACTATTTCTGTCTCTTCTGAGACTCCAAGTTCCAAGTCCGGAGAATTGAGCAGTGTTGTAGATAGGATTGCTTATCCTACAGTTAAAGGCTCAATTCATGGAATGTCAACGGGAGAAAGGAATATTAAAGATGATAGACCTATAGGGCTAGTAAAACAGTATCCAAGTTTGATGACAGAGCCACCTATTAGCTACCAGGAAGAAAATTGTAAGTATTACCATCTTTAAAGAAATTGTTTTGTCTTTGATTGGCTTCCCTTTGTAAAATGCAAACAGATGTGGACATAGTGATATATCAATGAACTATATACATAGAAAAGTCTTCATTTTGCTTGTATCTAAGTTGCTCAAGAGGAGAAATTTGTTGCGGAAATTTTCTTGGTGCAACTAGTCTCTAAATATCTAAGATGTGTGGCTTCTGGAGATTATTTTTTTTTTCAATTTATACTTGGAAATACAGAAGTTTTGATGTCAATTGGTGCTTGGACTGGCACTTGCTGCTTGGATCCCAACTGCATGTTTGCACTGTTGGATTACCATAATGGTTGGAACAGTATTTCAAAATTCCAGAAGTTGGCACTGTCAAATGTTAATTAATATGTAAGAAAGCTATGATTTCTAGCTATTGGTGTTTGGCACCCAGCTACAAATTTTCAAGCCAAGTATAACTTGCTCTAAGGTTTAAAGCCACAAACAGCACATGTTTCTTTCAATTTCATATATTTTTAGCAAATCAAATAGGTTAACAAATGTCGTGTTCCTTTCAATTAAGAGAAAATGTGGTAACATGTAAACTAATTGAAGGAGAGGAGTAACAAGGGCTGTGAATGCATATTGTAAAGGAATCCTAATGGCCAGTTAGCTGATTTCTGCGGTTGAATATGCTATAAGTGTGAGAATCCTCAACTGTGCATTGAATTGTTGGATCATAGCTGTTTCTTTATGTTTCTCTACCGCTCAGTTCTAATCTCTGCGTTGAATTCTTTAAGATCTTTGCTCTCATATTGGAACTTGCAATATCTATTTCAGTTGAGACACGGGGGCATAAAGTAAACAGAGATGCAATCTCTGTAGAAAGTCAAAGAGGAGGTATGGTTGACCTCAATTGCTAGTTGTTTTATGGATAATCCTAAAGCTGAACTTACCTTACATGCTCTATATGCAGGAAGAATGCGTTCGCTTGTTATAAATTGGGAGAAAAGGGGAAGATCTCCTAATTATGAGGGTCCTACTTCTGAGAGTTCTCCAGGGGCAGCATCTGCAGTAAACATGCTTTCGTTCAATACTGTATGAATAAATTTCAACTTTATGCTTGCTGTTATATCTTTTTCAACCTCTTGACAACTTGGTGTCTCATACTCCTTTGTAGCATAATGATGTTATGCATTTTTTCTAATGAAGCATGGCACATGTCATTCGTGGAAAAGTGAAAAAGAATAAAAGTTGTCATTTGTATGAATTTGATTTTAGTGCTTTTTTTCTTTGGTATCACGGTGTCTATTAGTTTATCCTGCTTATATGACTGATACCAGAATTGAAAATTGCATTTCACATTTATTCTTTTGCGAAGGATATCGAATATACAATGTCTGAAGACTTGATAATTGTGTCATCACTGTATTGAAAACTTTATCTCCAATTTTATCTGCAAAGATTTATGTAAAGAAAGTTTTCTGATGATCTTAGTGCATGATTCTCCAGTACTTTTATTTCGTTGTTCGATGGGAATTAAATAAGAGAGAGAGAATAAATTGTTTATCACACTGATGGAGGATAAATAGCATATTAGTTAATTGATGGTTCCTTCATTATCTGGTCCTTCACCTTTGTTTCAGAGAAGCCCCTGTTCAATCTTTTCCTGATCCAATTTCTATTTTTACGAATTATGCTTTGCAGTAATAAATAAGGATAGCAATACCCCTCATTTTTGCATGGAGTTATCCTCTCTCTAATGGGGCAATTTTGGAAATGGTGACAGGGTTAGGAAAGTAAGAGACACTGAGAGGCCCTTAGTAATTAAATAATTAGGTCCTAGCCTGACTACCTACCTAGCACCTGTCCAATACAGTATATCCTGTTTTACTGGTCTTAAGTTCGTAGTTAAACTGTTAGATATGAAAATTTGAAGTTCCAGTGCTTTATCTTGGTCATCAAATTATTATTATTATTATTATTATTATTATTGAGATTAACCATTTGTAAGCATTGGCGGAAAACTTGCAATGAACTTTTTATGTGAAGAGTACTTTGGTAATTTCTTGTTTCTTCTGATGTTTTCATCTAAGTTCTTATTCAGTTTTTTGAAAAATTAAGTCTGCTGCGATTGAACATTATGAATATATGGCTATAACTGGAGTTCCAAAGAAGGTTCTTAAATTTTGGGATTTTTTTTTACCACTTTGCAATCAACTGGACTTTTTTGATGATTATCCGCAGCAAGTTTCTCTCTCTTCTTATCTCCCTTGTTCCCTCCCTCCCTTCTTCCTTCTTTCCTTCTGTCTCTCTCTTGGTCGCTCTTTCTGCACATGGGTTGTGAATTCTATAGATTAACTTGAATTATCCTTTCTTGAAATGTTTTTACTCCCTTCTTATTATGATATTCTCCAATACATGCTTTTTCATGTATTTTTAACCTCTTATATATATATATATATATATATATATATATATATATCACTGTAAAGATGCTAATATGCTTTCATTTTCATGTGAACATGTGAAGGTTAAGCAGAGAGGACCTCCTCCCGAAAAAGAAATGGTTTCCATTAGTGACGAGGATGCTATTGCAGATGCAATGGAACCACATGAACAATTTCTTGGCTCCATGCAGTCTCGTTTAGCAAAATTACAGGTGATCGATTTGAAGTTGACATTAAGCTGGTATTGTTGTGCATGTCATTGTTGGATAGAAATGACTTACTGATGGAGCTAGAATTTTGTTACCATTTTTATCTTTTGGGAGATCTGGTTTATGAATTGTGGCTGAGTTTACAATTTGAATTTTAGATCAGCTTAAAATCATTGTGAGAAGCATGTAAACAAATAATTAAATGTGTTTTACATACCTTTTTGCCAAGCAATATGAAGGTCAAATTTGCAGAAAGATATTTTGCTTTCTGCTTTTGCTGAAGAAATTGAACTTTTTAAAACTGTGCATGAAATACTGTCCGCTGAGTACAGCATTAATTTCCCACTCCCATAAAGAGGGTACCATTCTATTTCAACGAAATCAAGCAGTGACCTTTCCATGTATAACAATCCTCGAGTTTGCATGCTTCATTCATTTCCTTTGAGCCCAAAAAATGCCCATACTTACCTTCTCCATGAATGTGTTACTTCTAAGAACTACTTTTGAAAGTACATTGTATACTCTCATTGCTCCTGTCCTCCATTGGGCCTAAATACAACCCAAGGGTGTAACCTTTCCATCATAAATCTATAATTTGGTTAAGGAATTTTGTTTTCTGTAACGGGTGTATAATTACATTACCATGAAGTTTGTATTAGAGATTATAGCAGGTGCCAGAATAAAGTGGTAGTGTGCTCTCTGCATTTAACATCACATGGCACCATTTTTTATCGACATAAATTAACTGTCATTGAAGTAATAGTGATAGAATTGATTGATAATATAGGGGAATATGGGATTGTAATATTACCAGTGAAAAAATGCTGATTCTTCTGCCTTTCGTTGTAGGCTGTATATAGATATTGGGAGAGAAATGATGTCAAGGGGGCCATTGGTGCAATGGAGAAGATGGCTGATCATGGTGTAAGCAATCTCCACCCATCCACTCCCTAATCTCTCAAAAGAGAGAAAACAGGGGAAGATCCTAATCTCAAAATTGTTTGGGCTCTATGATTTCTTTAATATTTTATTTGGGCTCTATGATTTCTTTAATATTCAATCTGAATTAACCTATTTCATTTCTTCTTCATATGCTGTGAATTACAGGTCCTTGCTGATGTAGTCAGTGTTGTGACTGAGAAAATTGACATTGTCACTTTAGATGTTTGTACTGGTCTTTTACCACTTCTTGCTGGCCTCCTCGAAAGTGACATGGATAGGTAAGAAACTTTTTAGTATTTCTTTCTCTGGATTATGATTCTTGCTACTCAGCCCTGCATCTCAGGTTCTGTGTTTCACATTATAGGAAAATAGTGCTTCTTGTGGACAAGTATATAAGTTTCAAGACAGAAGTGTTTCTGTTTTAACATGTCTCATGACTGATTCTGTATTCAGCTGCATTTATATCTGCTGGAGTGTATTTATTGCTAAGCTTTTGCTACATGGTTGGGATAAAATGCTGGGGTGAGGCATTGTTTCATTGGGATTAGGAAAATCTTTTGTCCCATTTAATTGCATGGCATTTAATTTTTCCCTTTTGTAAATGCTCTAATGAGATGATTGTTTTACTGGTACTCAGCAACTCTCAAGCAACTTAGTAGTCCTAACATATGACAATTGGAAGGAGATAAAGTAAAAAGGCATGTTCAACCCTTCAAGTTTTCACAAGAAAAACTGGACTTAATTTTATTCTCTTTCAGTTTGAAATTGAGTAGTTAGAGGTCCGCACATGCAAGCTAAACACAAATAAGATTGTTCCGTAATAGGAGGTGAAGATTAAAGTACTCGTTGTGACCATTGGGGATGAACAAAGAGCAACCATTTTAGTTCCACTAGACATAGTTAATTTATGTACGGTACCTCCTAGGTCATGATGCAGGTACCAGGATAGGGTACATCTCTTATGCTAGGTTTTGGTATGTCTTACCATGCTTTTTCTTGCTGCAATTTTGCTTGTAGAGGAGTTAATTTTGTGGAAAGTAGTATATACACACACACACACACATATATGAAAGTCATATAAATATAATTTTAAGGGTAATATATATACTACCAAAATCTTGTTGCAGCACTTAGCACAATATTTTCTTTCTCTAGGACGCAGACACAATATAATATTTTCTCTTTGTAACTCTTTAGAGGATAGAATGTTAGAACTACAAAATGTCAATAGTTGTTCAACATGCTATTTTACTGAACAAATATTGCATAGTCATTATAGGCACACCTGTAGAATGCCTGAGGCTCAACGCAACGGCCTAATGGTTCTACCAGGAAGAGGTGGCAACCTTATTTTTATTCTGCTAAGCCATCAAGTCTTCTAGGAGTTATCAATCTGTCTTAAGAGGAATCCATTCCACGAGCAAGATGATCCAAGCCCTGAAAAACCATTAAGAGCCTTGTGTCCAATTCTCTTACCACTGTAGTAGTGGTACCTTCTTTTTGATTGGGGATAACAAGGACTACAAGGCCCAGTAAATGCACCTTTATGTACATGATTTTCAGTTAAGAATTTTTTTGTTGAAAAATAAAATGATAAAAATATAATGGTTAGCATCTACTGCATAAAATTAAAAAAGGACCTCATCAACTTCCATTAGCTTTGTATTCTTGGACTCTGTCTAGTATGTTAGGCTTCATTTGGTTTTATCTGGCTCTTCAATAGCCCCCATCTTGTCTTATCTTTCCCTTTCATGCCCAAAAGTCAGATTAGATGCCATAACTTCTGCTTCAATAATCATGCTGCTGGTTTTTCCCATACTCCAAAACATCAGTGTCTTGATCATCACGCATTAGTTTTAAATCAACTTCATAGACATATTGGTTGCACAACTTGCTTTGTGAATGTTTTCTGCTCAATTCTGTTAGGTGCCATTTGGATAGTTAGTCATTCAAATAAATATTTGGTTTCGATATCATGCTGAATTCTTAATGATTTACATCCATCCAAATCCATCTTAATTTCAAATGATTACACAAATGGACACTTCGTGAAATAAGATATGGTTGGTCCTTTTTTTCCTCTTTGGTTTGATGGGCTGGAAAAAATTGAATGCACATAATGTTTGGCTGGAGATTTTGAATGCAACAAACAGAAATGAGATCCCCAATTTGAAGATCTGGATCCTGAACCATTACAATCTAAATAGCCATGTATCTTGGCAGTAAATCTGAGACCATGGTGCAAGTAGAGGTTGTGGTCAGTTAGATTACTATGTTGAGATATGCCACCTGCAAGTCAATGCATTATTGGGCATTTTTTTGGCAGTTCTCACACTGCAATCATGCCACTTTCCTCTATATTCAGTCTTCACTGTAATTTGATGATGTTTAGCTTCAGCTTCATAAAAATTCCATTATTTTGTGGATTGAGATACCACTGTTTTAACTGACTGCCTTGTTTAGGCATTTGAGCATCACTTTAGACATGCTGCTTAAACTGGTCAGAACATTTGGTTCAATGATCTATTCAGCTGTCTCAGCATCAACACCTGTTGGTGTAGATATTGAAGCAGAGCAAAGGTATGTGCAGCTTCATTTGATTTGAAACTAATGGTTATTAAGAGCGATGATGGTAAGTTAGATGATGTTTTTTAATTTTTTCGATTCATAGGTTGCAACGTTACAACCTCTGCTTTGTAGAACTTGAAAAGGTCAAACGCTGCTTGCCTAAACTCATGAGGTGAATACTTTATTTTTCCGTTGTTCAGGTTGTTGCCTATTCTGATTAGCTGCTAGAGTTTCATTTTGTTTCTACTTCTTTCTTTTGTGCCATAGAAGAGGGGGCTCAGTTGCCAAGTCGACGCAAGAGCTAAATCTAGCTCTTCAAGAAGTTTCGTGATTGAACATAAGTTGCGGGTGAAAGTGCTGTTTGTTTTTGGCCTAACATGGACTGGATTTAATATATTTATTCTGAAAGAGGAGCAAGTTTGTGTATTTTAGGAATTGGATGGCTCTTCATACATCATCGGATACGTCGAGCTCTTCTATTGTCTGATCTTAAGCCCCCCCATGTACATTCATGCTTAAATGGGAGGCATTAACTTGTAGCTGATTCTACCATATTTAACTTGAATCTGAAGACTGATGGATGTTTCACTGTACGTGCTACTGGCTGCTATTTTGGTTTTGGCAAACATCGATACATACCTGCTCGGTGAAAAAAAGGACAAGTATTTCAGCTGCTGATATGAAGTTCTACCTACCTATTGTAGCACTTTAACATTGTAACTTTCGGAATGTATCAATCTGTTATTATTTTTTGTTGTTACATATACACGACGGATCAAGTGAACTGTTTATATTGAGATTATGCTAATCTGTAGTCAAATCTTGAAGTCGGCAAATATTGAGATTATGTGGCTTCTCTTATGCATCAGCGTGTGGTACATAAATTTGGGCCGAAAACAAGCAACGTGTTATAATTTCATTTTAATTTTTAACGATGACGACATTAGAGATAATTTGCAGTTGATTTTCATGCACAACTGATACATTACAAGACTTTTTCATTCGTGTTGCTATATCGTATGAGGTTGAAGCCACTGGTGGGAAAGAAGGAAATAACGGCATAGCTTTCCCGCTGCAGGATTATCATTGCTATATCGTGTTGCTATATCGCGTGGTACACACTGCGGTTTATTAATTAACCATTACATTTAAATTAATCTCATATGAAATTTTATTTTAACATTATAAAAATCTGAGTAATATAAGACAAATTATAATCAATATGTAATATTAAAAAACAAGATCCAGTGTAAATAACAAGTAAAAATGAGCAAAAACATAAAAAAGTTGAATAAGTACGAATAATGAAAATATAGTTAACAAGTAAAAATGAGCAACAACATAAAAAAGTTGAATAAGTACGAATAATGAAAATATAGTTAATGTGCAATACACATCATAAAAAGATTACTCTATGCTATATAAATGTGAGAATAGGGGGATAATGAGATTTTTGATATTGCCTTAATGAAATTTAGAATATCCCAAAATAGTCTTAGTCATAACCAATTAGAAAATTACATTTTATTAGTTGGTTGCATTTAATTTATATAAATTTTATTTTTTTAAATAAATACATATAGATAATTAAATATTTCAAAATTTTAAGTTTTATCTTTTTTATATTTATTTTTTAATAAATATATATGATACTGAGGTTTGAAAATTTGTATACTTTAGTTTTTAATATTTTGATTATACTTTAAAATATTTTATTTAGGAGAGAAATAAAAAGAGAAAAAAGTATATTTTTTTTCTTTATGTTTGTATAATTTGATTGCATATACTTTTAAAAAACATAAAATTTTAAATAGAATATTTATTTAGGAGGAGATAAAAAAGACAAAACTATATTTCTTTTTTTTTGATATGGTTGTAGGAAAATTGAGGGTCTATTTGGAGATGATAGAACGTTTCTTTTATATAATCTTTTTTTTTTATTAATTAACACATAGATAATTAAGAATTTCAAAATTTTAAATTTTATCTTTGTTAAATTATTTTTAATAAATATATATGATAATGAGACATTTAAAAATTTTTATATTTTATTTTTTAAAAATTTAAGTTGATTCTGATTGTAATTTTAAAATATTCTATTTAAGAGAGATAAAAAAGAAAAGTATATTCTTTTTTTCTTTCTGTTTGTATGATTTTATTGGACATATTTTTTAAAAAATAGATTTCAAATATAATATATATAATATTTTATTTAGGAGAGAGATAAAAAAGAAAAAAATATATTCTTTTTTTTATAGTTGTAGGGAAAAATAATGGTTTATTTGGAGAGGATAAAACTTTTCTTTTTATGTAATATTTTTTTATTAATTAATTAACTTATTTATTTATTTTAATTTTACAACTTAGAACAATAATGAAACAAAATACTTGAATAAATTCATTAACTTCTCAATATTGGATCCTAGCATGATTTGTTTTGTAATTTTCATTTATTGACTTTATTTTTTTTTCTTATTCATCAACATCAAATTTATTAAATTATGGCTCTTTCAGTGAAGAATGGATTGATTTTTGAAATTCCAATTGGTAATTTTTTAATATAATTTGCTTCTTATCATAAGTTAAGTCCTAAAAAGAGTTTTATTCTTAATATATATATATATATATATATATATATATTTTTTTTGGTCACTGAATTAATTTTTTACTTCATCACTTTAATTTAGTAAGAGATTATATATCCTTAAAATAAATGATGACCTCTTGATGATTAAGCATTTTTAATTTTCTTATATTTTTTTCTTATATTCTAAATCTGTTTAACATGAAAGAAATTAGCGTTTATGAAACTGAAAAAGAACTAGAACTATATATTTTTGTTTTGAGTCACTTTTTGGAGTTTCAAGAATTTGTGTGTATGTGCATATATTTCTTTCTCTAATGTACTGGGTAAGTAATACTGACATTATAGCAAAAATGATTATCATTATCAACTTAGACCATCTTCTTATTTTTTTATCTAGCAGTAAAAATAATTTATTGTTATTTTTTCATTATACTTGTATATAGATATTGATGTAGGATTGAAGTTAGTGGATTAGAGATTGAGTGATGGTTTGGTTTTCTTTTTAACACCGATAATGATTTAAGAATCTGCATTAATAAATTAGGGACTGAATGATAAGGTTTAGGGATGAGGTTGAAGTTTATTTTGAGACTTCTTTCATGATATAATTTAAGTGCACAAGAAGTAGTATCAGAAGTAGCTTGTAAGACAAAGTCTAAGACAAATTAACTAATTGCATTTATTTTACTTTAATATTGTATGGATAAAAATTAATAAAATGTAAAAAATGAGTATATAACGAGCATAATTAACGTGCAACGCATGTCAGAAAAAAGACCAGTATATATAAAAGTTCGAATAGAGGGGGCATTGGATTTCTAAAACACCCTTGCAAAGTTTATGGATTGACAAAAATATCATTGAAGACTTTAATTTTATTGGTTGAAAAATAAAAATAATTTAATTTTGATTGATTATGTTAATTTTCTATTTAAATCTAAATTCTATTAGAAAGTCTAATCTAATTCTAAATATGAAATTGTCCAAATTTAATTTTGATTTGTTATGTTAATTTCTTATTCGAATCTAAATTCTAAACAGGAATAAGAAATTATATAAAGAATATATTAAATATGGTATAAAAGTATAATATTTTTAAGGATTTTAATTTTTTGGTTAAAAAATAAAAGTATTTTAATTTTAATTGGTTATATTAATTTCCTCCTCAATTTAATTTTGATTTGTAAGACTAATTTGGTTGAATATATAAATTCACCATGAACTTTATAACTTTAACCTTATGACATCCTTTTGAGTCCCCTCTCGAGCGCCGTGGGAAAGATTCGAAGATTCTAACCAGACGGGCCCATTGGTCGGTTCTTCATGGAACTGGTAGGAACTCCTTACGGTTCCCTTTGTTTGATTATGATTCGGCTTAGCGCTTATGTGGTCGGATTGGCTCTTTGGAGTGCTTTAATGGTGTTTGATGTGTTTAGAGTCGCCATTTTAATTTGTTTTTGTTTTCGGGAAAAATATTAAGGAGAAAAATCCTGTGCTTGATTCCATTTTAATTTTGCCTTTTAGGATAAAATCACTAGCCTTGAATCATTGGGTTCAGGGACTAGGTTTTTGGCTTCTTTTGATTTGAATTAATGGTTTGGGTTTTAATCAAGAAATTAAAATGTCGTTTTGCGTGAATGTCAGTTTATCGATGCATGATCATACTTATAATGCATGACAATTATAGACAAATATTAAAAGCATAAATGACTTGAAACTGTGTAATTCGAAGAGAAGCCCGACTCTAGCCTCATTTATTGAGGATTCTAGGTTGTGTGACACATTTCCCTATATCTCGATCGGTCAGTTTGGTCGGGGTTCACTACCTTGGTTGAAATCCGTAGGTATGCATTCTTACCTCATTTGTATAAGGATTAGGGCACTCAATTAGGATGGTAGGATTTTGAGGTGCCACTCTTAAAGTGGACTTATGAGGTGCTGGACGGACTAGGCTTAAAGCATGCTGTATGCCTGATGGACTGACAGCGGTTTTTCGCAAGTACACGAAATCGTAGCAAGTAATATAAAGTAAGTAGAGTATCATCTCCTCAGGGATTGTATATTAGGTACCAAAATTGTGTTAACCTACTATTATTTAAACGGCAATAAGAGATTTATTGTAAGGAAAGTAAATTCTAAAAAAAAAAAAAAAGAAAACAGAAATAAATCAAGCAACAATATTCAAATGAAAAGAAATCAAGGATTTTAAAACTACTAGGGTTTTTGATTTTACTTAACTTTACCCAATTTATTTTATTAGTTTGTTAATCAATTTTAATTATTCAAGTAGGGGAAACAACTCTAAAATCACTAACAAGCTCTCCCGATGTATTGTTAGCTATTCTAATCCGGTCTAATTACCTATCTTCCAACAGTGCAATTAAACATAAATTCAATCATTAAGTTTTGTGGTTTGTTTTGTGAATTCATAACCTAAGGTCATTAACTTATGAAGACCCCCATGAGTCAAACCATATAGCTTCCGCATCAAGTTATTATTCTCATGTAATTTAGTACCCTTTTCATATTAAAAACCCTTCTCCCGATAGCGATAGATGAAATAGATCAATCCAGGGGAGGAACTCTGCCTGGAAGCATTAAGTGCAATAATAAATTATACTTTGAACAAAGAAAAACAAATATAATATTATAATTGAAAAAGAATTTAAGCTACATCAAATCCCTAGTATGAGGATTTAGTTCGACATATTAATTAAATAAAACTCAATAATTCTTGAATCAAACTTCATAATTAATGTGAATAATGAAAAATAAAACAAGATTAAGAGTTTAGAAATAAAAACTAGACAACAGATACGTGGATGGCTTCCTTGAATCTTGGCACAAATCTTAGATGCTTGAAGTCTTTGAGAGAGAGAACTATGTAGAAAAATAATAGAACAAGAGATGCCTCTACAATGAATGGTTCCTCTCTTTATATAGACCTCCTGGAAGAAAATCTGACTCCGTTTAGGAAATAGAATCCTTATTAAGTACGAAATCTTTTTTAGAGATCACAAACTGTTTAGGCTTGGATTTCTTCTCAATTAGGACTCTTTCATCTTCCTAAATAGGCTTAGATCTTGATTTGCACGTCAGGAAAATATCTGAGGTGGGCCCGTGTAAGTTATAGAGACTGGCTTGCGTTTTTGATTCAAGACAGTATTACATTCGTAGCACAGGTGTGCTCCATAGCACGGCTTGGGCGTGCCAGAGTCTGAGTTCTATGAATGATTCAGCACGGGCCGTGCTCTACAACACACCCAAAGAAGTATTTGTGGCACGGGCGTGCGCCATAGCACGGGCAGGGTGTGCTAGGCTCTGACTTTCCAAGATAAAATGCATCACGGGCATGCTTAGGCAAGCACGCCCGGAGGTCCTTTTAGGCACGGGCTAGCCGTGCTAGAGTTTGAGTCTCCACTTGATTTCCATTAAGTTTAGCACGGGCGTGCTAATGTGCACGGGCTGGGCGTGCTAGAGCCTGAGTGTTTTGCTTTATAATGCTCTTTTCTGTGCCAAAACCTTGCAAATTTCTTTAAGATCAAGTGGATTATGATTCAAGGAAGATTTGAACAAAATTATAATTAAAAGGAAGTAAAAATTAGTTAAAGTGATAAAAATTACTAAAATTTCAAATTAAAACTATATTAAAAATACTGCAAAAATGACACCTATCATGGACCGAGCTTAATTGAAAAAGTTTTAAGTTTAGATGTATACCCTAGGTCGAGGGGTTTGAAGGTCAAGGGGCGCAAGAGTGCAGTTGCATAGCTCCACGATTGTAAACGACTAAGGAGGTCGAGTCTTTCTCCAAAAATACCAAAGGTAAGCCACGAGGACCCAAAATTAGTCCTATATATTATAATATATTTACCTTTAGTCTAAGGAAGACCAAAGTGTAAGTCAAAGTCAAAATGTTCGACTTTTGAACCAAGTCGAGCTTTAACTCAACAAAGGAAGAAGAGCAAAGTTGGATTTTAAGGCCTTAGAATCATTTGCAATTGGAGAAATAGAGTCTTTGAAGCTTGACAAGCACTCAATCAAGCAACAAGAGGTGCCTGGAATGAGCGGGAGTGCCATATTTATAGGCTGAGCCCGAGCTAGTTGGTACCGAGCATGTCTGCGCTAGTATCGGTAATGTCAGCGACGGTACTCGTGATGGCTGCTCGAAGGAGCTCAGCCGGTATCGACGCTGGGCAGGTCGGTACTGATTAGGGCAAATTACTGCCCAGCTTTTCTGGCTTGATTTTTGAGTTTTCTGACTTTGGGGAGTTTGTTCGAGGCCCAAATGACGTCCAATCAAGCCGATTCTAGCACTGTTGGATCAGTAGAGGAATTTTCGAGATCTTGGTGCTGAAATCATGGTCAACAGTTTGTGCCCCAAAAGATCAAAGCTGATCTTGGTTAGATCTTTAGGACCCCGATTTCAGCACTTATGATTAGAATTTCGATATGAAAACCATACCTTGCAAGTCGTGGCAATGTCTTGAACATCCTGTAAAAATCTCATCTAATTTTTCAGGTCTTTTCTGTAAAATTTCATCATCAAGGAGGATAAAACTTTGTTTGAAATTTTGTCAGGGTTGCATTAGCTAAAACCTTGCGAGATTCCGAGTCTGGATGAGTCCCGAAAAGTCTAATCTTTTGGGCGAGGGCGAGGCTTGCCCTCCCCATTTTCTATAACTAAGGGGGAATAGTGGAGCCTCAGTTGCTCACACTACTCTCTTGCTCTCTCTTTTGTTTCTTTATCTTAGTAAGTTGTTTCCTTACCAAGACTTTGCCAAAATGAACCCATAGTCACCAATGACTTATTATTTTTCGCTCAGTGAGTCTGAGCAAAGTGGGAACACCTCCCCGATCTATCCTCCTTCCAGGAGATGTGAGCAAGGGCGGGTCCCTTCTCCATCATTAGTGCCGGGGCTAGCTAGAGAGTTGTCACTCCTCTTGTGTCGGATATACTATCTGAGAGCATGCAACACATCTGATTCGTTGGTCTGCATGGCAGTGTCACTTACCCCATCCCGGAGGATGTTCCAGATCACAACTTGAGTATCCCGAGGGCGTGTCAATATCTTCCCTTTTTCTCTGCTAGTTCAATTCTTACTCTTGGTGTAGTTTATTAACTTTAAACTTAATGTTTGACCGCGTAGCCTCCTTTAGGTTAGTGTGAAGGGGTGACCATTCAATTTGGCCATCTTTGTGGGGCGCTATTTGAAGCCTTGACGTGGGAGAGTTTCTTTAGGAGCCACATCAAGGCGCTGTGAGAGGAGCTCCGATGCCCTTGATGCCTTGGGCCTGTTGCCCTACTGCTTTTATTTTTTGCTTTTCTAGAATAGGCCTTTAATTTACGCTCAGGTGGTTTCTGATCCAACCTTGTAGCACCTTTTGTGCTGATGCTGCTTTAACTGTGACATCTTCTTTTGTAAAACTTGGCCATCTATATATATCAAATCGTTGATAACGGGCCCATTACGGCTAATAACGGGTGGCGAGATTATACTGCAAGTATTAACAGGTTGTTCAAGTGGTATATAAAATATCGTATCCACATGGATTGGAAAGATTGAGTACTAGAATCTTTTGAATACTTAATTATCATGCAAAATCAATAAGAGGGGTGAGATATGTGTAAAATAAAATAACAAAAATTTAAATAGCAGAAAAATAAATGACTGAAATTAAATAAAATAAAGGTGCATAAAAGTAAAATGCGATAAAATAAAAGTGTACTAAACTAAATTGCAGGAAATTAAAGTGTAATAAAGTAAAGAGCAGAAATTAAAAGAAATTAAATAACAAAATAAAAGTTAGCGGTTAGTAGTTAGAGGTTAGCAGTTAGAAGTTAGTAGTTAGAAGTATATATATTTTTTTCTTTTTGAATTTATAAATGAGAAAGTATTCTAGTGATGGATTGATCCATTACCATCCGGAAGTGGGCGATAACAAAGTAAGCACCGGTGATATATTTTTTGAAGGGCGGAATGTTCTAGTTAGTTATCTCCTCTTTTGAGATAGTCAACTATAACAATTATATGATGCCTTTCAAATGTTGCATACGTAATAAGCTTGCCCCTTTTATTCTATTTGTAAATATAAAATCAATGCTCAATTTATGTGGTTCAAGTGCTTGAACTTCATCTTTTGATCTTTCGCTTGCCTACCTAATGTCAAGTAAATAAAGGGATTCGGATTTATTTTACAAGCATTTGTCTTACATAAATTGAACTAGAAATCTATATCACATTATAGATGATTCAATTTTTAATAAAGTCGCTCAACATTCCGGAGGTAATAAATGTTAATCCATCCCCAGAATGACTGGTTTACTCACTCAGTTTAGATAAAACAATGTAAACAACCAAATAGCAATCCATATCTTTTATTGAGAGTAAAAGAACGGAGTTACAAAAAGGTTGTTTCTTTATAAAAATGATAATAGAACAAAGAAGATAAACATAACAGATAATACAAAGGAGAATGATTGATCATGTATGATTTTTGTTGAGTTTGAGACTTTATCACACAACCTTCCTCTCCTGACCTCTGAGGTTACGAACATGAAACTATGCTAAATTTTTACAAAGTGATATACTATTTTTTTTATTTTTCTGCCAGCCCCCTTTCTTTTTTGACTTACACTGCTATTTATAGAACTCAGATGCTTGGAGGCTACTCTTCTCTGTGCAATTCGGCAAGTGGGGAAGTGGATCGCGTCCAATCAGATTATAGCTAAGCATGAGCCATCATTCAATGAATGGAGACTTTTAGCCTTGGAACTAGTGTAGGCGATCGCTTGATTTGGCTTTGGTACATAGGAAAATGCCTAGCATCTATAGGAGACTGCTTGGAGTAGTGTTTCACCTATAAGAGATCGCATGAGTGCAAGCCTGCCATATGAGGTCGCCTAACACCTTAAAAGATTGCTTGAATGGTCTCTTGGCTATAAGAGGTCACCTAGGGGGTGAGATGGCCTTAGGAGATCGCTTGCATATAGGTTTGGGCATAGGAGATCGCCTAGTGCACATAGGTGGTCTCCTAGACTCTTCTTCTTAGCTTAGGCGATAGCCTAAGTCTATTCTTCTCTTTTTCTATGGCTTAGGCGATAGCCTGAGTTCACGCTTTTTTTGGACTTGGGCTTTTCTCCTTCCCGGCTTGGTTTGTGGGCTCCTTTTCTCCACAAATCAACCTCGATTTAGGCTTATGAAATCGACTTATAATATTAGCTCTCAAATTGGTCTTTTTCGGCTCCAATTGCCGATATTTCTGCAGATTTTATGAAGAATACATCTTTTTTAATTTCTGAGATTCCTCCCTGCATAAAACTGTAATTCTACAAATTTCCTAAGATAAGTGCTCAAATATAGCCATTATATTGTTAAATTAGGGGGATTTTGGTGTAAAAATATATAAGTATTTGCATCGTATCAAATTCCCTCATGCTTAAACTATTGCTTGTCCTCAAGCAATTAAGCTCTTTTCTTTTCTTTTTCTTTAAATCTTGCAAACTAAATATTAAATTCAGGAACTCAATTTGTTAAGCTCAATTCCTAAGAAGAATAAAAATTCATCCAATAATCAATTCCTATATGTTGATATTATAAATACTGTAGAAAATTTAAAGAATGGCCATAACAAGTACTTAGTTCATAGTAACAGGTTTTTAGGTGTAAACTCCTGTTTAGATTTCATAAGCCATTCCTTAAGAACTCTTCTCCACTAATTAAGAATTTGTGCATCCCTTAGAATCAACAGGTCTTTTCCAGGTTATAACGGGGCTCTTGTAAAATTTGAGGTTACAAAAAAAAAAAAAAAAGAAGATCTTTAAGCTCAAGTAATATGTGATTGATATTTCTAGTTAAAATACTTTTGGCAGTTCTTCTTTCGTTTTCAATCACATTTTCTCACTTTTCCTCTTTGTATATTTTCCTAGAATTTATTTCTTTTTTCTTATTCCCTTATTGTTTTTAGGAACTTTGGATTTTCCTTTCTTTTTTTCTTCTTTTTCTTCTTTCTTTTTCTTTTTCTTCGAATTTCCCTTTGGTTATGGATTTTCGGGAATCATTTTTTTCCTCCTCAAGAATCTCAAATTCCTGTCATTTTCAGTTTTTATTTTTAACCAGAAAATATAATTCACATAAAAGGGTAGATAAAGGCTTTTAGGCTTAGTGATTTATACTTTTGGATTTTCTCAAGAAAGAATTCAGGTTTTTAAGGCTCAAAAGGGGCTTATCAAGGGATTAATGTTCAAAGGGTGGGAAAAATTTTAATGGTCCTTGATGAAGCTAATTCAAAGAATGCCTAGATCATTTTCCTAAGGATACAAAAAATTCTTTTCTATTTCACCTCAAAGAGTCATAAAGAAGGTTTTAGAATCTAAAGGAGTGAATATTTTCCTACTAGCTAATCGACTTATTATGATCAATTCTTTAGAATTAACCACAAGAAATAATGATGCATAATCAAGACTTTCGGAGTTAATTACTGAAAGAAAATTTATTTCTTCTTTTGAAAATAGAAAATAAAATTTTGAGTTCTATGATTTACTTGACTTATTTAAAAGAAAGAATTTTTGATAATATTTTTGAGGAATAGTAACAATATTAAGCGAAATTTTTGAATATTTTTTTGAAAATTTTTGAAATTCTAATTTTACTTAAATCGGACATTGCCCCTAATGTCTTTAATAAGAGAATAATTAAGGGTGAGAGAAAATCATAGTTGATGGTGTCGATATTGATCGTAAAAATAAATCTGAATTAAGTGTAGGATCAACTAAAAGGACTAAATAAAAATATTCTTCATATAAAAGTTCTATGCTAGTCATAAAAGAACAACATGAAATAGAAATAAGTTTGAAACATACAAATAAAATAAATAGTACGGTACATAAAGAAAATGAAAATGTGCTGAAAATAGTCTTAAGCATCAGGTGGTGTAAGGTGGTGGTTGGTCTATGGAGGGAAGAATATTAGAGGTGGATTGGCAGACGTAGGATGGGGTTGTCGGAGCAGTCGATAAATCTCCATCTACTGCTGTCTCTGACTCTCGAGGACTCGTAAAATATTAGTCTAACCACACTTTAGGCGGTCGAGTCACTAGGTGATCTGTACTATCGCAGGAGAAATATCTACTCTACCAGGGTCTTCTAAATCATTCTCTCCTCCTCCTCCGAGGCTCTGAAGTGGATTTCCATCCTCAGGGACCGGTAAAACTCGACGAAATCTATTAATAAACTCATATCTCGCTCTCCGCTGCTGAATCATACATGTCTATTTCCAAGTCCCAATATCCAGCCTAGTATTACCCTCAATAGGTGGATAGGGTGGATCCGTGATATCAAACTCAGTCAATCCTGTCACTAAAGCTATCACTAGACCACCAATCGCTATCATAGCCTTGTTATCAAGTAGGGTGGTGACAATATGCTCACAAATAAAGGGTCCATATTAATCTGCTGTCTATGTGCAAAGCAGTGCAGGATAAAAAGATCGATCTTAGAAACTGATCCTGGACTATTCTCTATAGGTAACAGTGTATGTCCCAACAGTCAGTGCAAAATCCTAAGGCTGAATCTATCAATGAACAAGGATTTTGCCTCACCATTTTTATAAGGAGGGGCCCCAATCGTTAAACTCTGCCAAATATCTTCAGTGTCAAAATCTGATGGTAACACACATGGTTCATGGGGCGCTTTGGCTAGTCCTAATAATTCATTAAATTGACCAAAGCATATTTTAATATTTCATCTTAAAATTCTAAACCGTATTTTTCCATCGGCTGGCTGTGTATACTCAAAATGGAAAGAGCTAAGAAATTCTAATGTCAACTCCTAGTAAGTCGGGTAGCTCTATACCAAAAATGTCTCCCATCCCATACTTCTAAACATTGCAGTAACAGGCTCAAGCATATTAATCTCATTCAAATCTTTCAATTCTACGTATTGAGATAGTATAACATGTCTCTTCATCAAGGAAGCGTAAAATTGTTTCTGCGTGTTACTTTTAAATGTTATCTTGATTTCAATGACAGATGGTATTAGGGGAGGTTGAGAAGCGATAGCTTTCCCTTTACGTTGTGAAGAGGTTCCAGCTTCAGTTGCAGTGAACTTACCTCGTTTCTAGGTGTCTTATTGTTGCTTTGGGGATAATATTTTTGGTTCGCACCATTTTCGCACCCCAAAATATTTGTTGGCTATATTTCTATTTGTGTGTAAATAATTCACAGAAAGAAAGGAATGGAAAATGAAAATTTATTCAACTAAAATTGTAAAAAAAATGAAAAAGCAACAAAAGAAAATAAAAAAGAAGAGGTGATTGTTACCTATTGGTGGCGGTGGAGAAGAAAATCAACGGGTTTAGAGAGAGAAAGAGTGAAAAAGTTAGTTCTTGAGAGGAGGGAGGCAGTAACATTGCTTGGCGAAGAGAGGGAGAAGCAATGTGGCGACGTTATAGTGTTGGTCGAAGGTGAGAAGGAGAGATTGTGAGAGAGACGGTGCTATCATAAGGGGCTGCGAGAGAGTCGCAAGAGAGAGAAGAAGAAAAATGAGTAGGGCACATGCATTTAAAGAGAAAGAGAGAAAACAGGCGAGCACGTGTGTGTGGTGTGGATGAGGGGCTAGGCAATCGCCCAGGTATGGAAAACAAGAGGGGCAGTTTGAGCGCCTATGTGAAGAGAAAGCAAGGGCCAGGCGAGCGCTTGGGCATGCATGAACCTCAAGCCAGGCGATCACCTAGGCTGAGCTCATGCGCTCGCCTATCTTCCTCGGCCTATATTTTTTTATATTTTCATTATTTCCTTTTTCTTTTATTTTCTCTTTATTAGTACCAATCTAAAGTACTAGTGCATGAAAGTATATATATTTTTGGTTTTTTTTTTTATTTTATATTTTATGCAAATAAACAACAATATAATTGATAGAATAAAAAAATGGGACTGAAGAAAAAAGGGTGTTATTTATTTTATAAGATTTTTTTTTCTTCTTTTTCTTACAAAAAGCAAAATATTTTTTCCCTACCTCTCTAAAAAGCATTATCTGTAGACTAGAATGAGCAACTCTCATAGGGGTTAAGGTGGAGGTCCTCCCAAAAATCCATCGCAAATCATATAATAGAAACCTCTAGCACCACCCTAACTTCAAAACTTTTTAAGCTATCACACCCCATTTCTTCCATTAACATGCAAAAATTTGCCCGGATCCTTAATTAAACCAAGGAGTTCTTTATTGATTTTTCTTAATGGAACGATAATCCTCGCTCTCTCTAGTCTGTCAAATATTTTTTGACGATTTGGCATAAGAACGATAGGCTTGCCAGGTGATATTGGGTCATTCTGTGCTTATATGTCACTGGTTCAGTTGAAACTCATCTTTTGGGTGCCATTAATAGGGTGTGAAGCTATGTGTTTAGAAGGTTTAGCTTTGGTAGGGTTCTAAGTGTTTAGCCAACTTGGCGAGAGAGAAGCAAAGTTGGTTGCTCAATTTCGCTTATAAACCATGTAAAAAGGTGCTTTGCATGGCTTATACGACAATTGTTACATGCTTTGTGATGGTTGTGTGATGGGTGTTATTTTCGTTTCATTGCATGTCGACAACTCATCTCCCCAGATAGGTTATTTGGCTAGTCTAGTGGTCTAAGTGATCTCTTGAGTGACAAGTGTGTGCTGAGTAAGCGAGTGCTTGAAGCTGCATACCTGGGATGGTAGGCGTGTGCTTAGCTTATGTTTCGCTCCTCTTAGTTGATCTTCTACCTTGGCCTTTTGGTTGAGGTAGGCGATCTCCTACTCTTGATCAGGTGGTCGCTTGGGCCAACTCCTTCATTGGTCCAGGTGATCTTATAAGAGGATCTCAACTTACCCTTAGACAATGGCTTATGGTCCAATTTCAAAGGACTAGGCTCTCGCCTAACTTGCTCCAGAATTCATTTTTATTATATATATATATATATTCCTATTAATTGATAATGCTAAAGATATAGAAAGAAAAATCCTAATTATATAAATTTACTAATTAAAAAAAGATTTATGTTTTTATTTTTATAAATTATTTACATACTACTATATATACTAGCTAAGGATAGGGTACTAACCTGGATCGATGAGGTAACATCTGCTTATGTCAGGCAGGTTCTCTTCGGTTAGATAGAGTTTGAGCCTTTGGCCGTTCACTTTGAATGTTCCGGATTTCTCATTTAAAATTTCCACTTTGCCATACAGATGTACCTTGATCACCTTATAAGGTCCGGTCCAGCGGGATTTCAATTTTCTTGGAAATAGTCTGAGCCGGGAATTGACTAACAACACTTTGTCTCCTTTAATTTTCCTTTTCAGAATATGTTTGTCGTACCAACATCTGGTTCGTTCTTTGTAAATTTTTGCATTTTCATAGGCGTCAAGTTGTATTTCCTGCAACTCTTCCATCTACAGTAATCTTCGTTCGAATGCATTTTTCAAGTCAAAATTCAGAGTTCTGATAGCCCAAAACGCCTTGTGTTCTAGTTCTATCGGTAAGTGATATGATTTTCCGAACACATGTCTGAACGGAGTCATTCCAATTGGTGTTTTGAAAGTTGTTCAATAAGCCCATAAAGTATCGTCTAATCTTAAAGACCAGTCTCTTGTAGAGTTGTTTACTATTTTTTCTAAGATGGCCTTTAATTCACAATTAGAGATCTCGACTTATTCGTTTGTTTGAGGATGATAAGGAGTAGTGGTAAGGTGAATGATTCCGTATCTTTTCAGCAGAATCTCCAAAGGTAAGTTGCAGAAGTGCGATCCTCCATCATTGATGAGAGCTCTGGGTGTATTGAATCTAGTGAGGATGTGCTTCTTCAGAAATTTGACAACCACCCTTAAGTCGTTTGTCAATGTTGCTATTGCTTCGACCTATTTAGATACATAGTCTACTGTGACTAGAATGTATCTATTATTGAATGATGGTGGGAAAGGTCCTATGAAGTAAATGCCCCAAACATCAAATAGTTCTATTTCTTGAATGATTTTTTATGGCATCTCATTTCTTCTGGATATATTGCCCATTCTTCTACATCTGTCGTAGGTGACCATGAGTTGCTTCACGTCATTAAAAAGATTTGGCCAAAAGAATACAGCCTGTAGGATCTTTGCAGCTGTTTTTGTAGTGTCGAAGTGTCCTCTGTATGGTGAAGAATAGTAATGAAAGATAGTGTGTCGCACTTTGTCTTCTGGTAGACATCTGCGGACAATTTCGTCTGCACATGTCTTGAAAAGGAGTGGTTCACGCCAATAATAATTCCTCACCTCTCTGAGAAAGTGTCTTCTTTGGTCAAAAGTGAGGTGATGGGGAATTATTTTGCTTGCTAAGTAGTTGGCATAGTCTGTGAACCACAGTGCTCTTATTTGATGGACAATAAAGATTTTTTCGATTGGAAATGAATCATAAATGGGCACCAAGGGGTCATCTCCGATATCTTCTTCTCTTATGATTCTGGATAGATGGTCTGGTATAATATTTTCTGATCCTTTCTTTTCTTTAATTTTATAGTCAAATTGTTGTAGTAGCACTACCAATCTAATCAATCTCGGGTTTGTATCTTTCTTCTCAATTAAGTATTTGATTGCCACGTGGTCTGTATATTGGTAACTTTGGATCTAAATAGGTAGTCTCTGAATTTATCCAAAGCCCATACTACAGCGAGAAACTCTTTTTCTATTGTGGTGTAATTGGCTCGTGTTTCGTCCAGCATTCGACTTGTATAGTAGATGGCATATGCTTTCTTATCTTTCCTTTATCTAAATACAACTCCAATGGCTACATCAATTGCATCACACATCAATTCAAAAGGAAGTGGCCAGTTTGCTGGCAAGATCACTGGTGTAGATATTAGTGCTTTCTTTAACTTGGAGAAGGAGTTCATACAATTATCGTCAAAAAGAAAAGGAATATCTTTACCTAATAGGTGGCACAATGGTTTTGATATTTTTGAGAAGTCCTCGAAGAATCTTCGATGAAATCCATCATGTCCTAGAAAGCTTCTGATTTCTTTTATGGATGATGGTGGTGGTAGATTTTCTATCACCTCCACTTTGGCTCTATCAACTTCTATGCCTCTCTCTGAAATGATGTGTCCGATGACAACTCCTTCTTGTACCATAAAATGGCACTTTTCCCAATTTAGCACAAGTTTGGTCTCTTCACATCGTCTCAAGACTTTAGCTAGATTTTCTAAACAAGCTTCAAATGTTAAGCCATAAATAGAAAAATCATCCATAAAAACTTACATGCATTCTTCAAGAAACTCTGAAAAAATAGCCATCATATATCTTTAAAAGGTAGCAGGTGCATTACATAATCCAAATGGCATACATCTAATTGCATAAGTACCACAGGGACAAGTAAATATGGTCTTTTCCTAATCTTGAGGGTGAATATAAATTTCATAAAATTCAGAAAATCCATCAAGAAAACAGAAATAAGAATTACTAGATAGTCTTTCTAAAATTTGATCAATAAAAGGTAAAGGAAAATGATCCTTCCGGGTGGCTTTATTTAATTTTCTACAATCTATGCAGATTGGACAATTGGTCACAACTCTAGTGGCTAGGGTTGTGTCATATTTTCTCTTAACTACAGTGATTCCTCCCTTTTTAGGCACTATATGAATTGGACTGACCCACTGATTGTCGAAAATAGGATAAAGGATACCTGCGTCTAACAACTTAGTTATTTCCTTTTAACTACTTCTTTAAGATTTGGTTTCAGTCTCCTTTGTGGCTCAATTGAAGGTTTAAATCTATGTTTAAATAAAATTCTATGCATGCAAATCGATGAACTTATACCTGTTATATCTTTAATATTATACCCTAGGATATTCTTATGTTGTTTAAGCAAATACAATAATTTTTCTACTTAAGCAGCATTTAAAGAAGAATTGATTATCATAGGGTAAGTATTATCATGACCGAGAAATGCATACCTGAGTTCCTTAGGTAAGGGTTTCAGTTCTACCTTTTGTATGGTCTCTATAGTCGGTGGCGTGTTTAGATCTCCTATTGGTGAATCATCTGGTGGAGGCTCTATTTCTATCTCCTGAGGATCTTCCTCTTCATCATTGAAAATATTTAGAATGAACTTGTCGAAGGGATCCTTATAGATTTCCTTGCAAATTATCTCCTTTGAAATTTTATCCACGATGTCAACTTTAAAACATTTTGCATTTTGCGCTGGCTGCTTCATCATATCAAGTAGGTTGAAGACTATTTCATCGTCTCCTACCTTCAAGGTGGGTCTGCCTTCCTTGATGTCTATAAGAGCTCCAGTAGTTGCTAGGAAAGGTTGGCCTAAAAGGATGGGCATTTATGCATCCTCTTCCATCTCCAGTACCACGAAATCCACCGGAATATATAATTTGCCAATTTTAACAGGGACATCTTCTATAATTCCACTTGGATACTTAACATATCGATTGGCTAATTACAGGATAACACAGGTTGGTCTGAGCTTTCAAATGTTGAGTCTATTGAAGATAGATAATGACATCAGGCTAACACCGACTCCTAGATCACATAAGGTTTTGTAAATCTTCATATGGAATATAGCAACTTCCATGATCTTTCATTTGTTGTTAGCAGCTTGCGTTGCAATCCTCTATAAGTGCCACTGTTTCCAACTCTTCCATCTTCCGTTTCTTCGTCAGAATTTCTTTTAAAAATTTGGCATAAGTAGGCATTTGAGTCATGATATCAGAGAATGGAATCTTGACATATAGATGTTTCAGCATCTCCAGGAATTTTCCAAACTGTTTGTCTAGATTTGTCTATCGGAGTCTTTGGGGAAATGGAATGGCTTTTCCTCTCAAAGGCTCTTCTTATCCTTTGAAAGTCTTCTTCTTGTCTGTAACAAAAACAAAGAGATCATATACCCATACATGATATGTAAAGTGGGTGGGTCAAATACCTACCTCTTGTAGAGTAGCGGATGAACAACCTCTAGCCTTGCGTTACTAGGTTGCTGATCGTAGGAGCAATCACGATCAAACGAATTGCTCCTGTTGTCCATAGTCTAAAAATCCTACTGTCTCTTGTAGCGATTAGAGAGGAGTAAGGTTTTCTAGAGAGTATTATTTTTGTGTTAACGTAAAAGAGAACGTGTTCTCCTTTTTTCTTAAATTTAGTTGGAATGTTGTAGGTTGAAGGAATCCAACTAAAACACAAACTCTTTATAATATAACCAACTAGGAAATTTAAACTTATTTAAATACACATAATAATAATTAGACATATTAATTATTATTAAGTATTATTAATGGACCCGACTTAAAAAGGCTAATCATGTGCGTACCCATACTCATCCATTAATTCCAACATCTCCCACTCGCACATGACGTGACTTGACCCGTACATAGCTAGACATTCATACTTAGTAGATAGATCGTGCGACCAGCATACTTCGAGAGTTCTTTGCTATACAATTGTTAGAGATATATAGCATCTCGAAAAAAGAAAAAAGAAAACTCTTTAGAGTAGAAAAGTATGCAATACCCAAGATTATTTACCACATTTATCATTAGCATTGATCTCATAACAAATTTCATGTTCACAATTATGTTTACTCGTAAACATAATTGGTCAACATGTGAACACAAAAAAATGTGACTGCAAAATAATCTTCCCTTCAAATTGATTCTCTCGATCATAATTCAACTCGCTTTTCTAGAAATGCCCCATTCAATTGCATCAATCATAATTTTTTGGCAACACTCTAAGCTAGTAATCACTGAATTATATCTCAAGAATCAGCCAAAAGTCATAAGGGTACTTCTTTGAGAAATATTATTCTCATAAGAGTCTCACATAACTAACATTTGAGATCACTTCCCTTGGCAACTCATTTGGTCGTCATATCACGAACGTGGTATGATACACATGTCATAGTGTTATTATCTCTCCTTCCACATGGAGTGCATGCCTACTAAAATATAGATTTTGTTTTCAACACTATGCAGATGATAGTTCAAACATACTTAAGGTCTAACTTGAGTTCACTAGTCTACTCAATACACCTAAGAACGCACATTTGGTGACTAAGACAGATTTTAACATATTTACAAATAATTATATCCATCATAATATCATCATGATATATATCTCATTTCTCAAAAAATGAGTTGGCTCTTTTGTTTTAAGCACAAGCTCTTCTGATTATCATTTATACAAATTGCTTAAAACCAGTCTTAACTTTGTTTAGCGCATAGATAAACAAAGGTGATTACCATGTGAGGAGGTCAATCATGTATCTGTTTGACATGCTTTTAATGAATCAATAACAGTAAATGTATAAAGAACATTCACACTCATATATATATAAAACAATCAACATGTCTTATTATTAATAAACCAGGCGAAAATGTCATAAAGCTAAAGAAAAAATTTAACATCTACTTTGTCCTTGAGATTTTATATGTCCTCAGGATACATCTCTAGGCACAGGTTTGGTCAATGGATCTGCCACCATTTCACGCGTAGATATGTATTTCATATTTACCTCTTTTCGTGTAACCATGTCTCTCATAAAATTATATTTTATGTCAATATGCTTGGTCTTGCAATGAAATTTAGATCTCTAGTGTAAGCTATTGCAGCTTGACTGTCACATTTGATTACAACTATTTCATTGATAGCACTAACACACCAATGTTCCAAAAATCTCTTTAACTAGACCACTCTTGTATTGCCACAGAAAATGCTACAAATTCAGCTTCCATTGTGGATAATGCTATACATGATTGTTTCTTGCTACTCCAAGATATGGTGCCATTGTTAAGCAAGAAAACAAAACCAAAAGTGGATTTTCTCTCATCCGCATCTCCTGCCCAATCGGCATCTGTATAGCCTCTCAATTGTAAATTACCACCTTGATAATATAATGAGTAGTCCGCAATAACATTAAGATATCTCAATATCCTTTTAGTTGCTATCCAATGTGCTGGACCTGGATTGGATTGATATTTGCTTACCATTCCAACGGTAAAACAAATACAAGGTCCTCACATATCATTGCATATATCAAACTTGCAACCGCATTTGCATAAGGAACTCGCTTCATTTTATCTTGTTCTTTTGGAGTCTTGGGGCATAATCTCTGACTTAGGTTATTTTGTTTGGCACTAGGAGTATTATTGGTTTACAGTCACACATATTGAATCGTTCAAGGACCTTTAAAACGTATGCCTCTTGTGAAAGAGACAACAATTTCCTCGAATGATCCCGTGAAATCTTAACTCCAAGTATATACGCAGCTTCACCATGTCCTTCATTTCAAAGTTGGACGATAACCAAGCTTTGACATGAGTCAAATACTCTAGGTCATTTCTAGCTATTAATATGTCATCAACATATAATGATATAATGATAAATTTTTCTATTTAATCTTTTTGTGTAGACACAATGATCTTCGTCAATCATAGTAAAACCATTCGACACGATTGTTCTATGAAAACGAATAAATGATTGTCGAGAAGACTGATTTAAATCATAGATTGACCTTATCAATCTACAAACCTTGTGTTCTTGGCCTTTTTTGACAAAACCTATTGGTTGTACCATATAGATTTCCCCATCCAATTCTCCATTGAGAAAAGCATTCTTTACATCCATTTGATGTAATTCTAGATCAAGGTTGCCACAATTGCCAAAATTAACATTATGGAAATGAACCTCATAACAAGAGAAAAAAGTTTCTTCATAGTCAATTCCTTCCTGTTGGGTATACATCTTTGCAATTAGATGAGCTTTATACCTCTCGATGTTGCCATCTGCTTTATGCTTGATTTTGAGAACCTACTTGTTCCTACTAGCTTTATGCCCTTGGGGAAGATCTATCAGTTGCCAAACTTGGTTTGAGATCATAGACTCCATTTCCTTTTCCATTGCTTTTATCTATTTATCCTTGGCCGGACATAAGAATGCCTCCTTGACACTCTTTGGTTCCTCGTCATCTTGTGGGGTAATCATGAAAACTTCATTAATGCCTTCGACCTCAAAGCATCAGTGAGGAATGTTTCCACGATTACTATGTCTTAATTGAGATTCTTGAGGAACATTTTCATCAAGATCCACACAATTCCCACTCAAACTCAGATCCATTAATGTTCTAGTAGGACTTGGATTTGTACTCCCACTTGGACTAAGATCACTCTCATTCAGATATACCGGTGGATATGAATCTAATGGTGGATACGAATTATCCACCAATATCCTCCTACTCGAAGGAAGTGATCCAATAGAGTCCTAATCTAAGGTCTCAAATAGAGAAAGAGTACAACGTAATTCATTCTCGTTAAGAAAATCATTCTCTAAGAATGTGGCATCTCATGATTCAAATTCAGTTTATATATTTCTGCCAAATCCTTCTATTATTAAGTACGGTTGGTACCATCTCGTTATACCTCCATTTTCATGCTCACTTATGAAAACATATCCTTTCGATGAAGATACTCTTTCTACCTCTCAAACCTAATGTCCCATATTTATGAGAAGTATCATTAACATAGGCAATGCATCCCCAAGATTTTAGGATTCTTAAGTCAGGTACTCTACCTATCCATAACTCATATGGTGTGGAAACGACTAATTTTTTCAGGTAAACGGTTGAACACATAGGTAGCCGTTAGCAAAGCATCACCCTGAAAGGCAATAGGCAAATTTGCTTGAGCCATCATTGACCTAACCATTTCAAGAAGTGTTCTATTTCTTCTTTCCACTACACCATTGTGTTGCGATGCTCTTGCAATAGAAAACTGATGTTCTATTCCTTTTTCATCATAAAATTTGTCTGAACTGATAAGATAAATATTCCCGACTACGATCAGTTCCCCAATTCATGGATCTCTCGATTCGAGAAAGAAAAATAAGAGGATCGAACCAGTTCTTCTGACTCTATTTCAAATTCGATAATGGCCCCGAAGTTCCTGATGGAGCCACGATCTGAACCCCCCTAGTATCAGAGCCCCCAAAAAAAAAGAATCCTTAGATCTCGTATATGTTTGTCATGTGCCTGTTCCTCTTTCTTAGTATAGCAATCTCAAATTGAGAAACCCCTCTCGATTGACTATCTTGATGCGGAGGGTCTGGAACCCTCAATGCTTTGATTTTCTTATCTAATTGCTTCTCAACCAAGTTGATATAATTCTTAAAGCATTGGAAAGCTTTTGATTTATGTGAAATCAAGTAGACATAACCAAAACATGTAAGGTCATCTATAAAAGTGATGAAATGATATGCTCCATGTCGTGCCCTCACATTCATTTGATAATAAACGTCAGAATGAACTAATTGTAATGGTATGTTGGCTCTAGTTCCTTTACCAAATGGTTTTTTTGCTATTTTTCCTGCTAGACAATGTTCATAGATAGATAAAATCTACCTTATGTATACTAGCTAAAAGACCTACTTTTGCTAAACGATCCATTCTTTGTTGACCAATATGGCCAAGTCTAGCATGCCAAATATTCACATCATTCTCATACTTTTGTGAATTTATAAAGAGGAAAAAACTAACATTGGAATTCGTACTTTGAACAATATCCAATACAAGAAAATTATCCAAAATATAATTAGAACCATAAAATGATGATCCCAAATACAAATGTACATAATTATTATGGAAATACCAATTGAACCCTAGTCTAAGCAAAATAATAATTGAAATCAAATTTCATCGAATCTCTGGAGTATACAAACTGTCATGTAGGAGTAGGGTCTGACCACCACGCAAAACTAATTTGCGTGTGCCAATTCCCTTCACTTCAATGCATGCATTGTTTCCTACAGAGATCCATCTTGGCCTAGTGGGTAGACGATGAAAATCCATGAAGGCTTTTCTTGATCCCTCGTCACATGGTCTGTTGCTCGAACCTACAATCCACAAAGGATGGTACTCTGTTAGAAAAATAGAACTAGCAACAGAAATTTCACTCACACATGAATAAATAAGCTGTACCTTCTTAGGCACAGTGCATCCCTTAGCATAGTGGCCCTTATTAGCACCATTGACATATTTGATCCTCGTAATGTTTTTCTTCTGAGAACGCTTATTTTTTCAGTTATATTTCACCTAGTCCTGTTAGCCCCTTGAACCTGCTTTTCCTTGCCTTTCAGATTAAATCGCTTACGCTTATGACTTATTGTCCCATATGGACCACATCCAACCACATGTGCCACTACACTTGATTGCATAGCATTAAGCTGATCAGCTTCAAGTTCTAAATGTCATGAAGCATCATTAAAGGTGTTTATAGTCTTAGTATGTGTTTGGTGCATCCTCATATGCTCCCAACTTTCAGGCAAGGAACAGATGACAGCTTGAATTTTTTGTTCCTCAGTCAGTACATGACCAGCATCATGTAACTCACTTATCACGTTGGACATTTCTCTTAAATGCCTCTTCATTGTATGTTCATGATGCTTCTTATAAGTCTCAAACTTGATAGTGAGTGATCGAAGTTTTATGAGGGACACATCACCAAACTTATTCCTTAAAGCTTCCCACAGGTCCATAGCAAATTGGAAACTTTTGACTTCCTTCATAATGTCATTATCCATTACACTTAGCATTGTGATGCGTGCTAAAGAATTCTTTCTTTTCCAAGCCATATAAGCATCATGGTTTTGCCTATGCTGAGCCGTGTTGCCTTCTTCAAGTTGTTCCATAATTTTATGCAAAGGTTCAAGAGCCTCTTGCTCTTCCAGCACATTTTGGATTTTGACACTCCATATCTCATTGTTATCACCATTCAACTTGCTTCCTTTTTTAAGTTCAGCAACTATACTCTTCATAGCAGATGCCATTTGAACAGACACAAAATCTACATGTTTTGACAATATATACACGCTCTTATTCATGTTTTAATACATACATGAAAGTGTGAATACTCAAATTTTGAGGCTCAAAAAGCCTATTTTCTCAGACTGCAAACAGTCCGGCCGGACCGAAGACCATTTTGGAAGTTCGCCGGAAGTAGGCCAATATGGTACTTGAAACGTCCGGAAAATTGCGGGGATCACAGAACTAGTCCGGAATATTTTTTGGAGGTCCAGAACTCCCGAAAAAGCCTCTGGAGCGAAAAAAAGGCACAAGTCGATGTGCCCGCCCTGTAGCCCACCCTCAAGGGCAGTCCAGCCCGCCCAAGCAGGGCGGGCACGCCCGCCCGGCCCAGGCAGGCTCACCCGCCCAATTGGGGCGGGTACGTGGGGCGGGCACGCCCGCCCTGGGGGGTGGGCATGCCCGCCCTCAAAAGGCAGCACGCCCGCCCTCCAGGGCGGGCAGAACCGCCCTCGGGTTTCTTTTTTCCTATAAAATCGGCCCCGAGGCCTCCGTATTTACTCACTCAGTCTGTGTTGACGGACGCTCCTTCTCCCTCACGCTCTTTGCGATTCTTTACTGCTTTTTTTTTGCATTTTTATTCAGCTTTATTATTTTTCTTATTTTGTTATTTAGGTCATTTAAAATCAAATTAATTAATATTCCCTTAACGAGGAGCTTAACCTGGAGTTAAGAAGTGACCGTCGATTAAATCAGGTACATGAACTAAACTCTGCCTATTTAATTTTAGCATTTCATACATTCTTCTCTTCTACTCCTAATAATTCTATAACTGCATAAATGCATTCATGACATCTTTAGGCAAATAAACTGCCTCAAATAAATAAGTTTAGGCTAAATGCCCGGTTAATAAATAATCGTGGTATTAAAGCCTAAATCCGACAATATTGGCTTAAAATACCTAGTTAATTAATAGTTATGGTATAATCGCCTTTATTTCGAACAAATCTGGCACAAAGTCCAATTAATCAATAATTATGACTAAAAAGCTCTTATTTAAACACGTTTTTCTTGGCAATAAATTGCCTACATTGCAATTCAAATAATCACTTTTGGCAAACAAATTGCCTATAAGTGAGATTAATCTTTTTCTTAGCGACAAATCGCTTAAATCCAAATTTTGGCTAAAAGCCTTCAAACAATTGCTTTTGGCAAATAAATTGCCTTAAAATCAATCAATTTTGGCGACAATCGCCTAAATAATCATCTTTTGGCAAACAGATTGCCTAAATCAACCTTCTTTGGCTAAAAGCCTTTAAATTAATCAAACTTTTGGCTAAAAGCCTTAAAATCAAGCATTTTGGCGACAATCGCCTAAATCACATAAATCTTTTGGCAACAATTTGCCTAAATCATTCTTTTTGGCTAAAAGCCTTAAATCAACAATTTTGGCATCAAATGCCTAAAAATCAATTTTCAGGCAAAATGCCTAAACAAAATGCACAAAGCATACACACACTCATGCACAAAGCATACACACACTCATGCATAAAGCATACCCATTCAAAGCCCTCTAAAAGAGGCCTATCGAACTACGTTGACTTTGATCTTCCATTCAAACGGAAGTACGTAGGCACGTTCGGGATTTAACCCCGAGTGGCAAGTCGAAATCACTTAAAATTGGTCCAGATTACATTGATCACCTTGCAAAGCATTCATTCATGGTTAGTTTATCAGCATGACATAGTCTCGGGATCCATCTCGGGTTTGCACACCATGCCTTAGACATTGGGATAATTAATCTAGTAACTAGGTTAATTAAAATCGGAGTCACTTAGGGTTTTTTCCTAGTTTACCCTAAAACAATTAAACAAGGTGGCGACTCATACATTCACGTGCATTTCTACCCTTAGTCACATGCATCATATGCATTTGATGTTTTGGGGAGGGGTTCACAGCTTGGCGACTTCACTGGGGAGAACATGTAATTATTTTGCATAAGTGGACTACAATTGCTGCATAGACTAACCTGCCCTTCGTTAGGGTATTATTCTACTATGTTTTGTTTTGCAGGGTACCTTGACATAAATCGAGTGTTCTTTCTTTAAGAATACTCGATGAGAGGAAATTTGAACTTAATTTGCAAATTTGATTAAGACATTTAAATTTGTTGATTTATTTGCACGATTGAGAATCCTTTTCTCCATTGCATAAAAAAATGAATTTCAAATGAATTTCTTCTCTCTCTGTTCAAACTTCTGAGTCTGGATAGCAAGTAGCACTGATCGGCAGGTCTCATTGATTATGTCGACGGACAGCCAAAGCGTCCTCCCTGTTACCGCAAACCGCCCCTAATCCTTTTGGGGGTGGCCCATGGGTATGCGTACCGTTGGACCTACGTGAAACTCTTTGTTTCACATGTGGTTAGGTATATCCATACTCAAGGTTCAAGGGTCCCTTATAAGCCGATTCTCTATTTGAGTCATAGCCTATAGAACCTATCCTTTAGGACTGTATGCACCCAATGAAGTGAATCATATTCATTAAACAGATTATGACGTGTTGTTATGCGCATTCACGACATATCATAAACATGGGGTAAACATAAAGAGAGCATGAAACACTCTTCTCATCCATGCACAGTCGGACAAAAGGGTCGATCTACATCAGTTACCTTGACACACCAACCATTGTACCTAATCCAGCTACCCTTATCCTTACAGGTGCCCACGATCCAAGTGCCCACATCTGTGCCAGCTACACCTACAGTACTATCACCAGCTTCACCAGCTTCACCAGCTACACCAGCTTCACCTACAACTTCGACAGCTTTACCTACACCAATGGCATCGCTTGCTGATATCCATACCCTCATTGAACAACTGGAGGCTAGAATGGAGGCCAGAATGGAGACCAGAATGAATGAGGCCCTGGTCGCCCAAAGGGCCGCCCTGATAGCTGAATTGGGTAATGGGAATGGTAATGGAAATTTGGCCGGGGGAAGTGGACCTGCTGCCTCCAATCAGGGTCCTGCTGCTGAACCAACAAACCCCACCCTAAACCTGGATGATGTGCCATCCAAAACTGCTTCTGAGCTGGAAGCTCAGAGAGTGAGAGAGAAGCTAGAACTCCTGGAAAGATCTATCACTGCTCTCAAAACCCACAAAGTAGTCGTGGACATGGACTCCTTGTCCTTATTCCCCGAGGCAAGACTGCCAACCAAGTTCAAGATGCCCAACATGGACAAATTTGATGGAACTACTTGTCCTAAAACTCACTTGAAGATGTATGTGGGTGCTCTTAACCCGTTTGGTTTGAGCAGCGAGCTCCTTGCTCAGTTGTTCCAACAATCTCTCACCGGTGCTGCTTTGAGGTGGTTTGTTAGCCTGGACTGCTCTAAGATGAAAACATGGGAAGACATCTGTAATGCCTTCAATTCACAGTACCACTATAACATGGAGGTGGATGTCACTCGAAGAGAACTAGAAACCACCAAGCAAAAAAGCAATGAACCCTTTTCCTCGTTCCTTACGAGGTGGAGGGCCAAGGCCGCCCAGATGATTAACCGGCCCTCTGAGCAAGAGCAGGTAGACATAATAATCAAGAACCTACAACCTGTCTACCAACAGCAGTTGCAGACCCAGTATCTACCAACATTCCAGTCGCTCATTGCCACTGCTACGAAGGTAGAAGATCTGATTCAAATGGGGCAACTGAAAGAAGACTCAGGGACCTCAAAGTACAAGAAACCTAGCCAAGCTAGCAAAGTCCATGAAGTGGCTAGCATCACCCCCACGAATCCTTTACGTGTGGGAAACATGAGGAATAACAATCAATCATCGAGAAGGACATACACTGATCTTGGAATGCCAATCCTTGTGGTATTCCGAGAGGCTGTCAAAGCCAACTACATCAAGCCTTTGGAAGCAAGGCCACCACCAAATCCATTACCAAGGAATTACAGGGCTGATGAATACTGTGAGTATCATCAGGGGCATGGGCACAAGACTGAAGCGTGTTGGACGCTTAAGAACCGCATCCAGGACCTAGTGGATAACGGTTCAATTATTCCGAGAAGTAAGCCAAACATTAATACCAACCCCTTACCAAATCACGGGGTAAATGCTATTATGGCTGACCAGGAACTGGTCGATCCTTTTGAACTGTTCCTTGAGATGAATAACATTTGTGTCCTGGATCTGAATGACCTAACCGAAGAACTTGATGCTATAACCAGGAGCGGGAGACAATATGAGCCACTAGTCTTGGATAAAATCCAAAACAAGCCCTACCAGAGGGCAGAGGAGCTAAAGGAAGACCCGGTACTTGCACAGCTAAAAAAGACACAAGCTAGGGTATCAATCTGGGAACTTCTAGCATCATCCTTTCCTCATCGCCAAGCTCTTTGCAAGGCTTTGAGTCAACTTCAGACATCAGTGGAGGTTAGCCCCGAAGTGCTAGTATCCACCCTTACCCAATCATCTAAGATGCAGAGCATCGGGTTTTCTGATGACGATTTACCCAGGGAGGGAGGCAGTCATAATAACGCCCTGTATGTTACCATCCAGACCAGAGACAAAACTGTGCCCATGGTTCTCATTGATAATGGGTCAGCACTAAACGTCTGCCCACTAAGGGTAGCCAGCTGTCTAGGGTTAGAGGAAACAGATTTCACTCCATCGGACCAAATAGTGAAAGCTTATGACAGTACTCGAAGGGAAGTGTTGGGGGTTGCTATGCTAAAGTTAACAGTTGGGCCGGCTGTGATGGAAGTTCCATTCCAGGTAATTGATGTACCGACTACCTTCAATCTGCTTCTGGGCCGACCCTGGATACATCACACTAAGGCAGTACCCTCATCCTTGCACCAAAAGGTCAAGTTTCCCTATGAAGACAAGGTTATCACCATTCAGGGGGATGACTACAGTCAGCTCAAAAAACCAAAGGGCCAGCCTCTCTTTGAGGTCAACCCTGAAACTGCCAACCTACCCCTCTTGGGATTTCAATATGACACTGTGCAGTTTATAGAGGGAAAGACTGCAAGCTCTAGAATTCTCTTTGATTTCGGGACGGTGCAAATAAATTGCATAGTGCCTCTGATGCTGAAGATGTCCTATCTGCCAGGAATGATTATGGCAAGATCCGAAAAAACATACCTCGCAATGCAAGCCTGGGAGTGTCCGGTGAATGAGGGGACCTATGGACTAGGCTATGAGCCTACTGACGAAGACCGGGCTGAAAGAGGTAGAAGGGGAAGGAAGGAGAGTATACAGATGCGGCCTTACCTCTTGACTCTGAATGGTTACTTCTGCAAACTGGGAGAACCGATTCTTTATCGTGGCTTCCAAGAACCATTCCGCTGCCCAACTGCTAAGAAAATGCTACCTGGGTTAGAGATGTTCTCGGATGTTTGGGGTAACAAGCCCGAAACCATAACTGAACTGGAGGAGGAAGACTTCATGCAGCCTAGTCTCTTTGATGAGGTTGCGGTTATCACCAGAAGTGATGAGAATCGAGACTTGCTCAACCTGATCAAGCCAAGCAGAGGACCTCTCATCAACTGGTACGCCGAGGAGGATCGCACTGCTGATAGACCCCTTCCCGAGTCAAACCAAGAGTCAAAATTTGTAATAAAGTCCTGTACCGAGTTCGAGTCTGACCCCGAGTCTGAAACCGAGTCAGAGTCCAGTTCTAGTTCTAAGTCGTCTGTGTCGGATCTAGAAGATCCAGATTTCAAGTTTGATGTATTTTTTGAAGACGGTTCCGTCATAATCAATAAAGGCTTGCAAATTCTTGACTACCCTGCGTGTCTATCTTTCCAAGCATTTCCAAGCAAAAATAATCAAATAAATGAAATAAAAAATGAAAAAGAAAAAATAATAATTGGCAAAGAAGAAAATGAACATACATACATTGCATCTGATTGTATGAACAGGGAACAGGTCAGTGAATGTTTGAAGAAATTTGCCGATTGTTTCATGTGGAAGGCAAGTGACATCACGGGAATCGACCCAGCAATAGTGGTGCATAAGATTCCGGTATACCCTGAGGCTAAGCCAGTGAAACAGAAGCTTAGAAGGCTGAAGACAGAATGGTCCTTGAAAATCAAGGAGGAAGTTGCCAAGCAACTGGAGAACAAGTTTATAGAGCCCATTGCTTACCCGACATGGTTAGCAAACATTGTGCCGGTTCTTAAGAAGGATGGAAAAGTCAGAATGTGTGTGGATTATCGAGATTTGAATAAAGCATGTCCGAAGGACGACTTCCCCCTGCCGCATATTGACTTGCTGGTGGACCGTATGGCCGGACACGAGATGGTCTCCTTGACTGATCTCGCTGTCGGGTACAACCAAATAATGATGCATTTGCCAGACAAAGAGAAAACGACATTCATCACAGAGTGGGGAACCTACTGCTACAGGGTCATGCCTTTTGGGCTCAAAAATGCCGGGGCAACCTATCAAAGAATGGCGACAACCATCTTCCATGACATGATTCACAAAGAAGTCGAAGTGTATGTGGACGACATGGCTGTCAAATCAAAAAAGCTGAAGAACATACAACAGCACTTGAGAAGTTCTTCCTTAGACTTCGAAAGTATAACTTAAAGCTCAACCCGGTGAAATGTCTATTTGGAGCTACATCCGGAGTATTTCTAGGGCACATGGTCAGTCGAAAGGGCATAGAGATTGACCCTTCAAAAGCCAAGGCCATTTTAGAAATGCCAGCACCAAGGACGGAAAAAGAAGTTCGGGGTTTCCTGGGAAGGCTACAGTACATCAGCCGGTTCATTAATCAATTGGCCGATACTTGTGGTCCGATCTTCAAATTACTCAGGAAAGGAGTAGCGGTTAAATGGAATGAGGATTGCCAGAAAGCTTTCGACCAAGTCAAGCAATATCTGCTATCCCCGCCAGTTTTACAGCCACCAAGGCTAGGAAAGCCTTTATTATTATACCTATCAGTGACAGAAGAAGCGATGGGTGCAATGCTAGCTCAACAAGCAGAAGATACAAGAATAGAAAATGCCGTGTATTACCTTAGCAAGAGGATGCTGGAATACGAGCTAAAATACAATAAGATAGAGAAGTTTTGTCTGGCTCTAGTTTGGGCCTGTACAAAGCTGCAGCACTACCTCTCGTCTTACACGACCTATGTCATTTCTGAATCGAACCCCTTGAAATTCCTTATGGAGAGGCCGGTTCTTGACTGCAAGATGGCTAAGTGGGTATCGGTGCTCGCAGCTTATGATTTAAAGTTTGTACAACGGAAGGCAGTAAAAGGTGGAGCCTTGGCTGACCAATTAGCGGAATTACCGGTCGAAGACCAGATGCCAGAGGTAGAATTTCCTGATGAAGACTTGTTAAGCTTGGAAAGTGAAGTCTGGGAGATGTACTTCGATGGAGCTTCCAACTACCATGGCAATGGGGTTGGTGTCGTATTCAAAACTCCTTGTGGAGAGTACGTCCCAATTGCAGTCAAACTAGATTTCGACTGTACCAACAACGAAGCCGAGTATGAAGCTTGCATCAAAGGGTTAGAAGCGGCCTTAGAAAGAGAAATAAAAATCCTTAGGGTTTTCAGAGATTCAAACCTGATAGTCTCTCAAGCGCTAAGGAAATGGAAAATTAAGGAAGAGCGGTTGGTTCCTTACCTACGACGCTTGGACGAATTAGCTCAGCAGTTTGAGGAATTATCCTTTCACTACTTGCCGCGAGCCAAAAATCAGTTTGCCGATGCGCTGGCTACTTTAGCTTCCATGGTTAATGTAGAGGGAGATCAAATCATTCGACCTCTAACAGTCCAGCTACAGAAGCAGCCGGCACATGTCATGCATCTAGTCGATGACAAGCCGTGGTTTTGGGATATACAAAACTATCTTCAGAATGAAGCCTACCCGGAGGGGTCCAAAAAGACTAATCAACGAACATTGAGGCAGTTAGCAGCTGGATATTTCCTTACTGGGGGAGTTATGTATAAGAGAAGTTGGGATGGCCTGCACCTGAGGTGCGTCGATGAGGAAGAAGCTCGAACCATCATGGATTCTGTACATAATGGGGAGTCCGGGCCACACATGCAGGGGATAGCTCTGGCTCAAAAAATTACGAACCTAGGTTATTACTGATCAACCATGAATGCAGAATGCGTGGGGCACGCGCGGAAGTGCCATGAGTGTCAAATTTTTGCCAAGCTGCAAAAGCAGCCTCCGATCAATTTGAATCCCATCGCTTCACCATGGCCTTTCGCAACTTGGGGCATAGACGTGATCGGAAAGATCCATCCCAAGGCTTCCAATGGCCATCAATACATCCTGGTTGCTGTTGATTATTTCACTAAGTGGATTGAGGCAGCCTCCTATTCAGTCTTGAACGCCAAGAAAGTAGCTCAGTTCGTTCGTACCAACATCTTTTGTCGGTATGGAAAACCCTTCGAGATCATCACGGATAACGGATCTCACTTTCAGAGTGAATTTTTGGAGCTGCTGAAGCAAAAGAAGATTCAGCACCACAAGTCTTCGCCCTATCGTCCACAAACAAATGGGGCGGTGGAGGCTGCAAATAAGGCTATAAAGGTCATTTTGCAGAAGACAGTTCAGAAGCATAGAGCTTGGCACGAACAATTACCAAATGCCTTGTGGGGATACAGGACTTCAATCAGAACGCCTACTGGGGCAACCCTGTACTCCCTAGTATATGGAATGGAAGCAGTATTGCCTATTGAGCTGGAAGTTCAGTCGGCAAGGATTATCCGGGAAAGCCAGATCAGCGAAGCAGATTGGGCTGAGAATTATCATTTGCAGCTTTTGGGTATGCATGAAAAACGATTGCGAGCAATCCACCAAACTCAAGTCTATCAAAGAAGAATGGCAAGACATTTTAACAAAAAGGTCAAAGACCGGAGACTAGAAGAAGGTTGTTTGGTTCTGAAAGAGATTAGACAGCCAATCATAGATCCACGTGGGAAGTTTCGCCCTCATTGGGCCGGACCCTATGTGTTAAAGAAGATATTGTCAGGCGGAGCCGTTATTTTGACTGATTTGGATGGCTTGGAATTCACTAATCCATGTAATTTAGATCAGTTAAAAAGATATTTTGTGTAAATTGTAATCATTTGCATAATGTAAAACGAACTACATTAGACCTGATTCTCTTTGGAAAAAAGAAATTATATATCGGAGATATGAAGGCAGCCCTCTTTGGGCACGGTCTAAACATTAATAAAAAAAAAGGCATTTCATAATTCTTTCTTCTTTGCCAATAATAAAAAAAAAGAAAAAAAAGAAAAGAAGACCCGCTAAGTCGAAAACCCGAAAGGGCTGCTTAGGCAAAAAACTGGTAGCTCGCTAAGTTGAAAACCCGAAAGGGCGGCTTAGGCAAAAGTTAGAGCTTAAATAAATAAAGTTGGAAAATGCTTGGAAAGCTTAAAAGACAAAATGACAATCATAATTCAAGCAAGCAGTTCAAATCAAGCAGAAAGCAAAAAAGTCCAATAAGTAATAAGGTCTAAGCCAAAATCTCAAATAAAAAGCCAAAAGGCAAAACTACATCCAAAATCCAAAGCCAAAACAAAAGTAAAAAAAAAAAAAACGATAAAGTCCAAAAGCCTGAAGGAGTCTAGGTGTCCCGTCTCCTCCGTGGAGCAGCATCCTCTGAGTCATCCTTAGCTGTTAAACTATGATCCACCTCGCCTGTCTTAGGAGTTAGCACAATCTCCTCCCCAGTCCCAGCCTCATCACCAGCATCAGTCCGAACCCAACCTTCGAGTGCACTCAGCAGTGCAGTCCTCCTTGGCTTCTCAATTGGCCAGACAGTGGCAATGAACCAGGTCCGATATTCAGAGGAAGTCTGAACACCGGCAGGATTAGGTAAAGGCCTAACCATATGATGATCTCTGACCCAAGCCCTAAGGACGGCCCGAGTAACACCCGGGGTAATGGCAGAATCAGCTGAAATGTCATCCATAAGTGGAGCAGTCTGATCTATCCCCATCTGTCTCAAAACACGCGAAGCGCAGTATCAAGTATAATGGGTAAGTCCTAACAGGTAAACCCGTGTATGGCGGAAGCTAGCCTGGATAAAGCGGGTGATGTTGTACTAGGAGATGAACCACAGTATCTCATTTGGGCCCAACTCAATCAACCATGAAGTCCATGCGTCAGTAGAAGGATGTGTGATCAGGATCCTCCGCATGCGATACTGAGAAGGGTTATAAGGAAGGGAAGTAGGAGCAGTGACCACTCGAAGATGGTCTTTCAACCAAACCTGAGTAATGGATCCTTTCTATTACAAGGGAATGAGAAATAATACCAATATATGAAAAAAAGAGAGGGGGAAGAAGGAAAATACCTGGAGAATAATGGGGGAAACGGTCCAGTCATCGAACCCTAAAGCAGCCCTGTCAAGGCTCCTAATAGTCTCGGCCAGCACAATGCCACCAATACAGCCCATATCCTCCATTTGTCGAACCATGGGGCAAAGACGCAAGTCCCCAAAGCCTGGGTCCTGGTTAAATAAAAAGCCGGCCAATAAACAAAAAACTAGGGCCCGCATTCTTAGCCTCATCTGGCTAGGGTCTTTTGGGCAAGCCTCCGAAAATTCATCAATCAGGGGCAGCAGAATTGCCTTCTGGTCATCAACAATCATAGCCCTAGCTTGGGGTCGGCTGAACTGGAACAGGGTTTCAAATGACCTAACATACCCAATTTTTACCTCATGCTTGACCAAAGGGGCATTGGGGTCACACCCTATGACAGCACAAAACTCCTCAAAAAGAGGACACAGCTCCTCCATCATGGCCCCAAATCGGAAAACGTGAGGTTCAGGGTCCCAAAGTCTAATATAGGCCCGTAAAAAATCCCAATCAACTATTACACCCCTAAGAGTAATAACGGGGGAAAGACCATACCTCCCCAAATTGATCTTTTCAACTTTGGAGACTCCTAGTCTAGCTGTGCATGCTATGGTTGTAGAAGGGATTCATGTCCTTTTAATTATTCCTTTTTTTTTATTATTATTTATTATTTTCTAAAAAAAAAATAAAATAATGTAATAACAATAAAAAATAATAAAAAAAAATAATTAATTTTATTTTTTTTAGTACATAGAAAAATAGGTCCTTTTCAATTCCTTTTTTTAAAAAAAAGGGGGGGGGGAGAAATGTTTTATCTTTTTATATATATATATAGTCATGCATACATATCTTTTCATTACTAACTGAGTGTAGGTACAAATAAAGTTCAGTACAGGAACATAGCCAAAGTTCAGAAATACAGCCGAGTTTCAAAAAAAAAAAAATCCAAAGGAAAGCAGGAAAATCTAGCATCTATCCGTGGCGGGGCCTCCTACTCCTCTGATCATCGAAGGCCCGCAGAGTCCAGGCTGAAGTTAGTTCCTCCTGCATACCGAGAATTAGCTCCATCATCTGACTGACTAATCCGACGGGAACCTAAAAAAAAAAAAAAAGATTTTTTTTAAGTCAGTATCAAGGCTCTTATGAATCCTTTTTGGGAAAGTTTCATTAATCTGTACCTCAGTGATGTCATCAGGAGGAAGAGATAGGCGATTCACATGCCCTAGAGAGACCTCCCGGAGAGACGAAGTGCCATCAGGAGTGTAATAGGGAATGCTGTATGGAAGGTGTAAATTGGCCAAGCCCGGATGAACTGGCCCGACAGCTTCTAAAATAGCCTGAGGAACCCTGAAAGCACCAACCGAATGGCTAGGGCCAGCCCAAGACGGACCCTCCACCGGAGTGGAAGAAGAGGGACGGGTAGTAGGCCTCCTTCTTGGGGTCCTGGCCGAAGGGCCTGAAGCCCGAGAAGAACGAGTGCCAAGCGGCTGGGAAGGAGTCGACCTCGAAAGACTGTCAAGCCGAGATCCAATAGGCTGCATCAGAAACATCTGGCAAAATTCATCATAATCCCCACTCCGAATAAATTCCATATGCGGAATGCCCTCAGTATGGGCCTCGGTAAGAATCATCTGTTTGCCCGCTCACATGTCCTCCGGAGGAGGATGAGGAACGGAGCGGCAGCCCCTAATCTGGAAGTCCACTCTCTCACCCAAATAATAGTGTCTCAAGACAGGATGAGACAGAACAACCCGCCGCCGAGACAAGGCCTCTGATCGCCGGAAATAGGGATCAGCCTCAATCAAACTTTGGAGTCGGGCGTTCATCGCCCCCGCCTCAACCTATGTGGGAGAAGCAAAATGTGTTAATAAATCCTTTTTATTTCCACATACTCAAGGAGAACTAAAAGCACTCACCTGATCCATGGTACAAGTATCGAAGAAGGTCCGCAGGTCTCCTAAAGACTTCTTGCGTAGAACAGACCGGTGATTTGCTCGGTACCACCTCCAAGCCAAAGGTACCAGCCCTAATCCAAGATCAGTATGAGTCAGCTCTGGGCGGATGTAGGGAAAATACTCAAAAGCCCAAGTCTGCAAAACGAAAGAAGGGATCAGTGGAAAAAAAAGACAACACAGAAAGGGAATATGTTCTTTACATTACCTCCCAGAAATAGTAGGTCCCGCTGAGCTTACAGTGGCCTCGACTCAGATCGCACATATCATCATACATGCGGCTCAGAATAGCACCGGCCCAGTCATACTCAGTAAGATGGGCCAAATCCTCCAAACTCTTCAGAATAGAAGGGTTAAATTTCTCCTTCCTGTTAGACCAGAAGGTCGAGGCAAATAGCAGCAACAGAGTGAATCTAGCTACCTGAGTAGCCGTTAGCTCTCCCTGCCTGTATCTAGCATAAATGTCAGGGGCCTGGAGGGATAGCCAGTGTCTCGAAATACTCAGAACAGGGGCAGAAGAGTTAGGATTGACAATTCGGGGCAGGTCAATCCCTATCAGCTCCATCATCCGATCAGGGGTGACCTCAGTCCTCCAATCATCATATAGCTCGATCGGCCGAGTGCCAAAAGAAATCCCGGAGATCACCGAAAAGTTAGTCGGGGTCATCGTCATCTCACCCCAAGGGAAATGGAAAGTGTTGGTGGTGTCCCACCATCTCTCAGCTAGTGCACCCAGTAGGCTCTTGCAATTCTGCCTACCCAGCTCAAGATGTCTTAAAAAGTCCAGATGAGAGGGACTGATGATGGCTCCGACCGGGCTGTTATGGTCGAGTATGTCAATTGGGATCTCAGCAACAGAGGACTCGCCTACATCCAGCCTAATGTTTGGATCCTAAAAGGTAAAATGGCTTAAAATTATTCTTTAGTTCCTTACTAAGGATAATGTCTCAATTCTCCCCTAGCATGCATACTAATAAGACGGTAAGTGCAGAAAAATTTGTCTTCACAGTTCGGCCACAGAGGCCTAAGAAATCACGATTTGGCCTAAGGCCTGAAAAGTCACAATCAAGCCACAGAGGCCCAAAATTTTCACCATTTGGCCTAAGGCCCAGATAATAAATAAATGAGAGTGACATGGGAACTGACCTGGGCATAGACACCGGTGACAGAAGCATGAGTGTCGACATCTGCTATCACACGGATTTCGTCAAGAGAAATCCCCAGGGACTCTAGAAAATCCTCATCGCTACTATAACTCGAAGAAGCCATGGATGAAGGGAGGATGAGAGAATTTGAGAGAGATCTTTAGAGTAAAGAGATAGGAGTAAATGAAAAATGAAAAATTTGAGCTATTTATAAAGAAAAAGGGGCCAAAAGGCGGTCCTCTAGACGCGTCTGTTTTTTCGCCTCCAAAATTTGTGTTTCAAACAACCACCGACTGCCATAAATCATCTTTATGGTCGCCGGTGGGGGGCAACTGTGAATACTCAAATTTTGAGGCTCAAAAAGCCTGTTTTCTCGGACTGCAAACAGTCCGGCTAGACCGAAGACCATTTTGGAAGTTCGCCGGAAGTAGGCCAATATGGTACTTGAAACGTCCGGAAAATTGCGGAGATCGCAGAACTGGTCCCGGAATATTTTTTGGAGGTCCAGAACTCCCGAAAAAGCCTCTGGAGCAAAAAAAAGGCACGGGTCGATGTGCCCGCCCTTACAGGGCGGGCCCGCCCACCCTCGAGGGCGGTCCAGTCAACCCAGCAGAGCGGGATCGCCCGCCTGGGCCAGGCGGGCACGCCCACCCAAGCAGGGCGGGCGCGCCTGACCGTCCCAGGCGGGCACACCCGCCCAATTGGGGCGGGTACGCCCGCCTTGGAGGGCGGGCACGCCCGCCCTCAAAAGGCAGCACGAGGGCGGGCACGCCCGCCCTCCAGGGCGAGCAGAACCGCCCTCGGGTTTCTTTTTTCCTATAAAATCGGCCCCGGGGCCTCCGTTTTTACTCACTCAGTCTGTGTTGACGGACGCTCCTTCTCCCTGACGCTCTTTGCGATTCTTTACTGCTTTTTTTTTGCATTTTTATTCAGCTTTATTATTTTTCTTGTTTTGTTATTTGGGTCATTTAAAATCAAATTAATTAATATTCCCTTAACGAGGAGCTTAACCTGGAGTTAAGAAGTGGCCGTCGATTAAATCAGGTACATAAACTAAACTCTGCCTATTTAATTTTAGCATTTCATACATTCTTCTCTTCTACTCCTAATAATTCTATAACTTCATAAATGCATTCATGACATCTTTAGGCAAATAAACTGCCTCAAATAAATAAGTTTAGGCTAAATGCCCGGTTAATAAATAATCGTGGTATTAAAGCCTAAATCCGACAATATTGGCTTAAAATACCTAGTTAATTAATAGCTATGGTATAATCGCCTTTATTTCGAACAAATCTGGCACAAAGTCTAAGTAATCAATAATGGTGACTAAAAAGCTCTTATTTAAACACGTTTTTCTTGGCAATAAATTGCCTACATTGCAATTCAAATAATCACTTTTGGCAAACAAATTGCCTATAAGTGAGATTAATCTTTTTCTTAGCGACAAATCGCTTAAATCCAAATTTTGGCTAAAAGCCTTCAAACAATTGCTTTTGGCAAATAAATTGCCTTAAAATCAATCAATTTTGGCGACAATCGCCTAAATAATCATCTTTTGGCAAACAGATTGCCTAAATCAACCTTCTTTGGCTAAAAGCCTTTAAATTAATCAAACTTTTGGCTAAAAGCCTTAAAATCAAGCATTTTGGCGACAATCGCCTAAATCACATAAATCTTTTGGCAACAATTTGCCTAATCATTCTTTTTGGCTAAAAGCCTTAAATCAACAATTTTGGCATCAAATGCCTAAAAATCAATTTTCAGGCAAAATGCCTAAACAAAATGCACAAAGCATACACACACTCATGCACAAAGCATACACAGACTCATGCATAAAGCATACCCATTCAAAGCCCTCTAAAAGAGGCCTATCGAACTACGTTGACTTTGATCTTCCATTCAAACGGAAGTACGTAGGCACGTTCGGGATTTAACCCCGAGTGGCAAGTCGAAATCACTTAAAATTGGTCCAGATTACATTGATCACCTTGCAAAGCATTCATTCATGGTTAGTTTATCAGCATGACATAGTCTCGGGATCCATCTCGGGTTTGCACACCATGCCTTAGACATTGGGATAATTAATCTAGTAACTAGGTTAATTAAAATCGGAGTCACTTAGGGTTTTTTCCTAGTTTACCCTAAAACAATTAAACAAGGTGGCGACTCATACATTCACGTGCATTTCTACCCTTAGTCACATGCATCATATGCATTTGATGTTTTGGGGAGGGGTTCACAGAAAGAATATTATTTTCACACTCAATTGCACATACTAATAATAACTCACATCATACTTAGAGTCAAAAGGTTACTATGTTTCCAATCATCATCAATATATAACATGAGATAATATCAGTACTGCAAATGTAGCAAAAATAATAATTGATAAGTAAATAGCAATTATCCTAACCAAGTTCTGTTGCAAACCACAAATAGAATAATGCTAACTTCATATTTGCAAAGAAATATGATAAAGTCATTCACAAAGAATCAATTATTAAAAACATTGCTCACTAACCAATCTTGACATATCAAGATTGCCCAAAAAAAAAATTATTATAGAAATTTTCTCCTAACAGGAATAGACTCATCTAAAATTCTCGAAAGGTCGCTTGGGAATTTCTTTAATTGTTGGGCCCATGGCCCCGACCTTATAGCAGCCTTGCTATGAAGCCCCACACCAGGGCATGTGGTCATTCTTATAACCCCCATCCTGTAGATTCTAGTCATGAAACTCCGAATAAATACAGAATATGACCATTTTCCATTTTTGCCCTCCCATATATTAGATAGCTCTCGAACTAAAATGCAATGATCATATATGAAACTTAGCATCATTAAATAAAGACTTCTTTCTATCTTTAGGCTGCCTCTCCACAAAATTTCTTGACATGCTTCGTGGACTCGTACTATGTGAGGTATCAAAATTTCTAGGTCATGAGGATTAGAACTAGGCTTAATCGAATTTTATATACTTTCCTTTCCATTTCGGCTAGAAGTTGTTTTTGCTCAAGAGTCCTCACCATAATTTTCTATAACACATTACAAAAAATTATCAAATAAATCAAATATATTATACACATATGCATAATCATTGATTTAATAAAAATATATAACACTCTCGATATAGGCAATAGAAGTACCCAAAAAAAAATTTATATGTAAATTTTTTTTAATGTGTGGTGTAAAATATTTTTTTCGTCTTTTTAAATAGATCAATTAAAAAAATATAGGAAGTAGGCTTTTAGTGACAATTTCTTATAATTTCCAAATAAGGATCAAAAAAAGAAAAAACAATATTTTCTAGACCTTCAAAAGAATAATTTATTAGCCATAGCCAATTAAGAGCAGCCAGGAAAAAAAAGGGTGTTCCTCAAAGTCTGATTCCGTTAACTAGACAATTTGCTTGGGGTTTTTGGAGTTCTAATTTGGTTAGTTAGCAATCTTCAATTTAAAAAAATTTAATTCAATTTCTAAACCTATTTAGAAATTAACAAACAAAAAAAGTAATAAAAAAAAAACTGTCAAATATTTTAATGGCCAAACATATTTAAATAATAATAATAATAATAATAATAATAATAATAATAATAATAATAATTTAAATACTTCCATTAAAAATAATTTTAACAGTATATATAAACATGTTATAGAATTCAAGGAATTAAGTGGCGTTATTGCAGTTATTCAGAATTATGCCCAAAAGTAGAATAGGAAATAAATAATGAATATTGATTAGTGGCATATCAATAAATAAACAGAGAATCTGCCTCAGTGGCTTTTTAATTCTTTTTCTTTTGATTTCTCCTCTTACTATAGGCTTTGCTTCCTAAGGAGCTTGCCTGCTGCGCCATCTGATTTTCCATGAACTTCGTATGAGTGGAAAGTTGATCAATTCTTGAATTCAATTTTCTGAATATGTCCCTGAAACCATCATTAACTTGCTTTTGTTCTTAGATAAAGCTTTGAAGAGTGGCTTCTAGGGTTAAGATAGAGCTAGAGTATTGATTTTGGTTTTGTCTGGTTAGAGTGAACTGTTATGGGAATGAATTTTGATTTTATCTCAAAGGGTATCCAGGTGGTGGTGGTTTGAAGTTTTGGTTAGTAGCTAGATATGGGCGATTTTTGAAATCTGGGTTATAGAAGTTAGGAAATTGGTTCCATCTGGGATCTTGGGGGTAATTATTTTGGACATAGTTAGCTTGCTCCAAGACCAGCTCAGGAACCATGAGATTTTCGTAATGATTTTCTACAAATGTATGTCCTGCCTCAGCACAGATTTCAGGTTCTAGTTGTATTTCTCCAGCAGCACTCACATTCAGCTTATCTAGTTTCCTAGACAAAGTGTCAAATTTTGTAAATAGGAATATGAGTCCGTCAACATGAAGCATACCGACCCCTTTCTTTGTTGTTCCTCGTTCTTCATTTTATTTGTAATTGCTTGCGACCATTTCCTCTAATAGGTTGTAAGCTTCATTGACTCTTTTCTTTAGGAAGGATCCTCCGGTGGCTACATCTAGAGTGTTTCTTATTGAAGGCATCGCATTATTGAAGAATAGATGTATTAAGAATGGTCTGTCATACCCATGGTGCAGGCATTGTCGCCGAAGATCTTTAAATCTTTCCCAAGCTTTGTAAAGAGTCTCATCTTCTTTCATCCGGAATGTGACTATTTCACTTCTCTTCTTTGAGGTTTTGCTTGGTGGGAAGTATTTTTGTAAAAAAGCTCGGCTTAACTCCTCCCAAGTGGTGAATGAACCAGGGGGCATAGAGTGTAACCAAGGCTTGGCTCTATCCCTCAAAGAGAAAGGAAATAATCTCATTCGAATGGCATCATCACTGGCTCCCTTAATCTTCAAAGTGTCATTGATTTCAATGAATGTTGCTAAGTGAACATTTGGATCTTCGCTCGACAAACCAGCAAATTGAGATTGTTGCACCATTGAGATCGTGCTGGTTTGAGCTCAAAGTTATTTACAGCAACATGTGGGTTGACTATAGTAGTTTGGATATCTCCAGGATTTGGAATATTCAAATCCCATAAAGTTCTTTCTTCGGCCATGATCGGTTATGTATTGTCTAACTCTTTTAATTTAGACTCTGTTTTCTCTACCTCTTTTGGCTCGGATCGCGGCGTTTCGGCACTTTGGTGTCTAGTCTGGATGGGACTTTTATCTCTCCCCTTGCGCCTTCTATTGATTCTCTGTAGAGTTCATGTTGTTCTTTCCATTTCTTGATCTAGAGGCATAACATCAATCCTTCTCGATCTGACCATAAAAGGTTAGTCCACATAAATTTATATTTTTTTTATATTTTTATATTATATATATATATATAAAAGAAAAGAAAATTACTAAAAAGAAAAAATAAAAATAAAAGTAGAAATAAATGACAGAAAAATAAAATTTCCTAATTAAATTTTTTTTCAAAATTTTCTAATATCAATCATGTTGCTAATCTCCGGCAACAGTGCCAAAAACTTGATCTGTGCCCGCGACCGCTAATAACGTGCAACGAGTTTGTACCGTAAGTATTAACGGGTCATACAAGTAGTATATAAAATATCATATCCACAGGGATTGGAAAGATTGAGTACTAGAATCATTTGAATACATCTTTTGAATACTTAATTATCAGGCAGAATTAATAAGAGGAGTGATATAGGCGTAAAATAATATAACAAAAATTTATATAGCAGAAAAATAAATGACTGAAATTTAAATAAAATAACGGTGCGTAAAAGTAAAATGTGATAAAATAAAAGTGCGATAAAGTAAATTGCAGGAAATTAAAGTGCAATAAAGTAAAGAGTAGAAATTAAAAGAAATGAAATAACAAAAAATAAAAGTTAGCGGTTAGTAGTTAGAGGTTAGCAGTTAGAAGTTAGTAGTTAAAAATATATTTTTTTTCTTTTTGAATTTATTAATGAGAAAGTATTCTAGCGATGGATTGATCCATTACCATTCAAAAGTGGGCGGCGACAAAGTAAGCACTAATGATATATTTTCTGAAGGGTAGAGTGTTCTAGTTACTTATGTCCTTTTTTGAAGTAGTCAACTATAACAATTGTATGACGTCTTTTGTACGTTGCATACGTAATAAGCTTGCCCCTTTTAACACTGGCTTTATTCTATTTTTAGATATAAAACCAATGTATGTGGTTCAGGTGCTTGAACTTCATCTTTCGATCCTTCGCTCGCCTACCTAATGTCAAGTAAATAAAGGGATCCAGCTTTATTTTACAAGCATCTGTCTTGCATAAATTGAACCAAAAATCTATATCACATTATTAATGATTCAATTTTTAATAAATCCGCTCAGCATTTTGAAGGTTATAGATATTATATTAATCTATCCTCAAAATGGTTGGCTTACTCACTCATTTTGGATAAAACAATGTAAACAAGCAAATAGCAATCTATATCTTTTATTGAGAGAAAAAGAACAGAGTTACAGAAATGTTGTTTCTTTATAAAAATGATAATAAAACAAAGAACATAAAGATAATAGATAATAATAGAGGAGAATGATGGATCAAGTATGGCTTCTATTGAGTCTGAGAACTCTGTCGCACAACCTTCCTCTCCTGGCCTCTGAGATTATGAATATGAAACTATGCTAAATATTTACAGAGTGATATACTAATTTTTTATTTTTTTGCTAGCCTCCTTTCTCTATTGATTTATGCTGCTATTTAGACCTTAGATGCTTGGAGGCTTTTAGCCTTGAAATTGGCGTAGGCGATCGCTTGATTTGGCTTTGGTACACAGGAGATTGCTAGCATCCATAGGAGACCGCTTTGAGTAGTGTTTCACCCATAAGAGATCGCATGAGTTCAAGCCTGACCATAGGAGATTGCTTAACACCTTAAGAGATCTCTTGAATTCTCTCTTGGGTATAGGAGGTTGCTTGGGGCATGAGACGGCCTTAGGAGATCGCTTGAATATAGGTTTGGGCATAGGAGGTTGCCTAGTGCACATGGGTGGTCTCCTAGCCTCCTGTTCTTAGCTTAGGCGATAGCCTAAGTCCATTCTTCTCTTTTTCCATGCCTTAGGCGATAGCCTAAGTTCACACTTTTATTGGACTTGGGCTTTTCTCCTTTTGGGCTTGGTTTTTGGGCTTCTTTTTTTTCTGTAAATCAAACTCAATTTGGGATTGTAATATTAGCTCCCAAATTGGGCTTTTTCGGGTCCAATTACCAATATTTTCGCAGATTTTATGAAGAATACATCTTTTTTAATTCCTCCCTGTAAAAACTATAATTCTACAAATTTCCTTAGGTAAATGCACGAATATAACCATTTTATTGGTTAATTTAAGAGGATTTTTGTGTAAAAATATATAAGTATTTGCATCGTATCAATTGTCAGATTTTATTTTCACATATCTGATATTCTTGTTCTCCATTACTTTGCACTGAATGCTTTGATTGTCTATTCTGTTTTCTGCTCACACTGACTGCACTGATTTTTTTGACTATGGCTTGCATTGACTGCTTGTTTCAAGAATTTTGCACTGATTGCCTATCTTGCACTAAATGCACTACTGTGAATAGAAATCTTCATTGATTGCCTATTTTTACTTTTGTTTGCACTGACTGCTTATTGTGCATTGAATGCACTATTTATTCTGATTTGGCACTGACTGTTGACAAGTGATTTTCGCAAGTGTACGAAATCACAACAAGTAATATAGAGTAAGAGAGTATCGTATGCACAGGGATTGTATATCAATTACCAAAATTATGTTAACCTATTATTATTTAAACGATAATAAGAGAAAAATTGCTATAAGGAAACTAAAATAAAATTTAAAGTAAAAACAGAAGGAGATCAAGCACAAAATTTAGGTGAAAAGAATTCAGGGGATTAAACTACTAGGGAATTTGATTTCACTTAATTCTATCCAGCTTATCTATTAGTTTATTAATCAACTTTAATTGTTCAAGTAGGAGAAACAACCCTAGAGTTACTAACAAGCTCTCCCGATGTATTGTTAGTTATTCTAATCTAGTTAATTACCTATCTTCCAATAGTGAAATTAAACTTAAATCAGATCCTTGGGTTTTGTGGTTGTTTTGTGAGTTCATAACCTAATAATCATTAACTTATGAAAAACCCCCCCTTGAGTCAAACCATATAGCTTCCGCGTCAAGTTATTATTCTCAAGTAAATTATTATCTTTTTCATATCAATAACCCTTCTCCCGATAGTGATTATTGAAATAACTCAATCCAGGGGAAATTTTCTGCCTGGAAGCTTTAAGCACAATAATAAGTTATAACAAGAACAATGAAAAATAAATCTAATATTATAAACTGGAATCGAATTAAGTTACATCAAATCCCTAGTATAAAAGTTTAGCTGGACATAGTAATTAGATAAAACTCAGTCATACTTGAATCATTCATCATACTTAAAGACAATAATGAAAAGAAAAACAAGATGAAGAGTTTAGAAATAAAAACTGAATCACAGCTATATAGATGGCTTCCTTGATTCTTGGCACGGATCTTGGGTGCTTGAAGTCTTTGAGAGAGAATTATATAGAGAATAACACAAAAAAAAATGAGATCCCCAGCAATGAGAAGTTCCCCTCTTTATATAGAGCTCCTGAAGGTAAGTCTGACTCCTTTTAGGAAATAGAATCCTTATTTAGTGCAAAATCTTCTATAGGAGATCAAGACTGTTTAGGCTTTTGATTTCCTTTTAATTAGGACTCCTTTCTCTCCCAAAATAGTTCTAGGTCTTGTTTAGTATGTTTAGGAAACTCTCCGAGGTGGGCCCATAAGAGGAAAAGATGGATTTACGTATTTAGTTCACGCTAGTTCTGTCTGCGCAGCACGGGCGTGCCATTGTGCACTGGCTGGGTGTGCTTAAGTCTGGAAGTCTGGCTAGTGAAGCACGGGGTGTGCTAGGCAAGCACACCCTGATGAATCCTTGAGGCACGGGCGTGCCACATAGCACAGGCAGGGCGTGCTTGCTTCTGTCACTCCCGCCTGGAATTGTCATGGGCGTGCTAGGCTTGACACGCCCTAATCCCCATTTTGGCACGGCTGTGCCTTTTGGCACCACCCAAGCCGTGCTCTCTTCTGTCTCTCCCTTGATTTCCTTAGCTTCTAGCACGGTTGTGCCTTCTAGCACGGCCTGGGTGTGCTAGAGGCTGAGTGTCTTGCCTTGTAATGTTCTTTTCTGTGCCAAATTCCTACAATTTTCTCTTAGATCAAGCGGGTTAAGAATCAAGGAAGCTTTGAACAAAATTATACTAGAATTGAATTTAAAATCAAATCAAAGTAATAAAACTTACTAAAATTCTAATAAAAACTATATTAAAAACACTATAAAATTAACACCTATCAAAATTCCCCAAACTTAAACCATTGCTTGTCCTCAAGCAACAAAACTAAATTTTAAGAGAAAAATAATTTGACGACACTAGCTTACCATGGTTGGAGATGATCTCAATTATAAACTTTCAAGATATCATGATTAGTAAGCAAGTGAATAAAATCAATTGTTCTCCATGCTACTCACACTTAAGCTTGATTTCAATTTTTGAATAAAGCACGTTCATTGAATAAAATATAAGTTTAAAGAGATTGTCAACACTAATACTTATTCGATTCATGATAAATAAGATATGAATTATCTAAAGAATTTTCAACCTTTTAAAAACAAGGCGATTGATAGTGCAAAAGTGGCATTCCCATATGCAGAATTAGTCATCCTTTCTCCACGATTTAAATGCATACGATTAAAAGATCAAAAGGTCTTTATTTTGGATTGTAATGGGGCTTTCTTGGTGTAAATTTTTGCTTAATCAAAGAAAGGGATAAAAAGGTAGACAAAGAGTACAAAAGAGTGTATGATATTTAGGATTCTATTTTAATTAAAAATTTTACTGGTTCTGGGGAGTGTCTGTTTTGAACTTTCTTACTAGCTAGAGGCATCTTGGGCAAGGTCTTTCCATAATATTTTGGTACTTTCCTTGCTTTTTCCATTCTACTTGAATTCTTTTGATTGCTTTTCATGTGCCTCTTTTTTTGATTTTTTTTTTCTTCTTCTTTTCTTATTTGGTGAACTTACTAGTATTAATTGAGAAATTCTCCCTCTTTGTTGCAATATTCTAATTAAAAGTCGAATCTTTCAATCATACAATCCTTTGTACTTAGGGTAGGAAATTGGAATTTGGCTTTAAGGGCTCGGTTTATTGAGGGTGAAGAAGAGAATTTTATGGTTTATAGGCTTCAAAATTGGTTTCGAGGGTCATATTTTTAACTTAGGTGGTCTAGGCTAAATATAGGTTTCAACAAAAAATGCCTAAATCATCTCTTTCAAAATGTAAACATTTAAAATTTTTCACCTTGAAGGGAGTTCTAATTTTGTTCTAGGAATGCCAAGGTTTAAATAACTTTAGAGTAAAACACACCTATACATCATAACTTTCATAAAAATCAGTGTTTAAAAATCTAGAAACAAATAGTTTAGATCAATGAACACGTTTAAGTCAAAATTCCAAGTTCAGAGCTTAAATATACTAGAATTGAGAATCAACTATATTTAACACTTATTACTAGACATGAGAATCTTCAAGCTTGCTTGTAATCATTCCAACCATGTTAAGCAAAAACAAAAATTTTTAGCTAAAATTTCCTTCCCCCAATTCAATCAATCACATTGTCCCCAATGTGTATAAATTCCCCAAACTTAGTGCATTACTAGAAAAAAAGCAGTAAGAGAGTAGAAGAAACTTTACCAACATTGTATTGAACAATACAATAGAACGGGTGCGGAATGTGTCTTAGCTAAAAGAGCAACTAAACATTAAGAAAAGGAAACTACTAAAAGTTATAAAAATTCAAATAACAAATAAACTAAAAAGAAAAATGAAAGCAGCCATGTCAATGTACTAGAACCAAAATAAACATAGAAAACAAAAGATGAGGGAGAAATCCATCAATTTTCCGGTGGTGGGGGTGGCTGTAGAAGCTGGAGAATGGTCTGGAGCTGGCCTTGCATGGTATCCATCCTTGAATCAAGGCTGCCGTTCATGATTTCGATGGATTGGAAACGGTCTATGATCATCGTTTCCATCCCGTTGAGGCGCGTGTCAAAAAGGTCCATTCGAGACATCATTCTTGCAAGGACTTCATCATTTGACATGTTGGACGTACCTTGGAACGATGGGCTAGCGCCGGATGTACCTACACCAAAAGAAGAGGTAAAAGGGGGAGGGTTATCCTCCTCTATGTTAGCACCGCCTGCGGCCTCGGCTCCTTCATCATCAGAATCAACCTCTGGAGCACCTACTATCCGATACGCATCCCCAACTTTCTCGATCAATTTCATATGTATCATAACATCTAAATCCAGTCTGGTACCATGCCCCCCTCCTACACTATCATAGATTGGCCTATCCGGGTTCCAAACCTGTAAATATCTAGCAATTCGGGTCACAAAACACTCCATCATTATAGCCCCTTTGTCGGCTCTAGCCACCCTCGCAAATTTCTAGCAGAGCCAATATCCAGCATTCAATAAAACCCCATTTTCAATAGCCCACAGAAAATATAATTCATTCAAACTTAACACTCCGTCACTCTCACTCCTTCCAAAAATAGTATTTGTCAAAAATTTATGAATGTATCGCAAGGAAGGTTTTTTTAATTTGGATGCCTTCGAATATCTAGGATTATAATTGACTTCACCTGTAAATTTGAACCATGTATTGCATGCATTAAAATCACTAGGCACTTGTATCTGACTATTCTCTATGGGAAATCCGAAAATTTGGCCAATCTCATTCACAGACAGTTCAAAATCTTGACTAAGAAGCCTAAAGCGAATCTTGCTCGGGGGAGATGTAGGCAAAAATCGGATAAAAGAAGAATAAGAACTTAAAAACTCTAGAGTTAATGGAGCATATACCAAGTCCTTCATTTCAAGAAATTGCCCCCATCCTATACGTCTGAGAGGTTCTAACACAATATCTCTAAGACCCACTTGTGCTAAAGCAGCCTCATCAATGAATCAATTCGGTAAAATAGGCCGAAGGGATAGTTTTGTGTACCTTTCTTATTGCTCGGATGAGGCAAACTCGAATGGAAGTGCAGGTGGTGAAGGAGGTTGAGGAGCTGTGGAGGATCGCGTAGTTGAGCATTTTCGAGCGGCAACGGAGGATGCGGGTCTGCTGCATTTGTATCTAGGAGGCATGGTTGGAGTTGATGATATAAAAATTTGGTGTGAAGAGTGTTTGATTTGAGAGAAAAGGGAGAAGAAGAGAGAAAATTTGAGAGAGAAGGGGTGATGGCTAGGGCGTGCGAGATGGGAATGAGGTGGTTGAAGGCGTGCTCTTTAAATAGGGGCGCCAATTAATGCGTGGGTCTGATCGTGGCACGACCGTGCTTCGAAGCACGGCCAGGGCGTGCTTTCTTTTGACCTACAAAACAAAAGAGAAGGCATACCTGGCACGGGCGTGCTTCCAAGCACGCCTAGGGCGTGCTTCTCTCTGACCCTTGGGCTGAAATTTTTTTTTTTCGCGCAGTTAGTACGGGCGTGCTACGGGGCACGCCATGGGCGTGCTCTCCCTTGTCTCCCATGTTAAAAAAAACTGCCTGCGGATAGCACGGGCGTGCTATCTGGCACGCCTTGGGCGTGCTTGTCCCTGACTCTCAATTGATCTTTTCCCTTTGCTACGGCATGGGTGTGTTGCGGGGCACACCCGGGGCGTGCTCACTTCTGCCTCCCAAGTGACACCACCTTTGAAAACGCACGGGCGTGTTGCGAGGCACGCCTGGGCATGCTGGATCCTCACCCCATGGCACGGGCGTGCTATGGGGCACGGTCAGGGCGTGCTTCTCTAGCCTTTCACTTTTTCCTAAAACAAAAATTCTAACTAAAACAAAAGAACAATTATGGAGAAAATTTGGGAATTTTGCAAATAATAAAACAGAAAAGGCATAAATGGAATAATAAAACAGAAAATTATATGGGTTGTCTCCCACAAGCACTTTTGTTTAACGTCATTAAGTTCGACGCACTTAACCTAGTGTAGGTTAAATGAGACCAATTGTACTCTTGATGGGCTCAAAGTTGTCATTGTTATAATTTCTGAAACGTTGAGCATTGACCTTGAAACTTCGATTTGACTTACCATCCACTATTTCAATTGCTCCATGAGGAAAGATTTCCTTGATCGTGAATGGTCCGGACCATCTAGAGCGCAACTTACCAGGGAATAACCAGAGTCTAGAGTTATAGAGCAATACCTGCTAGCCTACCTTTAGATCCCTCATGATAATACGCTTATCGTGCCATTGTTTGGTGTGATCTTTGTATATTTTGGCACTTTCATACGCATGGAGGCGCATTTCATCCATCATGTTTAGTTGTAGCAATCGCTTTTGACCAACTTCCTTTGTATTAAAGTTAAGAAATTGAATGGCCCAAAACGCCTTATGTTCTAACTCGACAGGAAGATGACAGGCCTTACCGTACACCATGCGATATGGAGACATACCTATAGGTGTTTTGAATGCAGTTCTGTAGGCCCATAGAGCATCGTCCAGCTTTTTGGACCAATCCTTCCGTGATTGTCCAACAGTGGTTTCTAGGATCTTTTTGATTTCTCTGTTAGTGACCTCTACTTGTCCACTTGTTTGAGGATGATATAGAGTACCTACACGATGAGTAACACCATATTTTGCAAGGAGGGAGTCTAAATATCTATTGCAAAAGTGCTTACCTCCGTCCGTGATTATTGCCCTGGGAGTGCCATGCCTTGTAAAAATATTTTTCTTGATGAAGTTCATCACACTTTTGGCATCATTATTTGGAAGAGCAACAGCCTCTGCCCTCTTTGACACATAATCCACCGCCACTAGAATGTATTGATTGGAGTATGATGGTGGAAAAGGTCCCATGAAGTCCAGTCCCCATACATCGAAGATTTCGACTTCAAGGATGTTATTTAAGGGCATCTCATGTCTCTTCAAAATGTTACCTAACCTTTGACAACGATCACAAAGACGAACATAGTTAAAAGCATCTTTAAATAGATTAGGCCAATATAAACCACTTTCTAATATACGCGCAGCTGTCTTGTTTGCTCCAAAGTGGCCTCCACATTCTGTGGAATGGCAGAATTTAAGGACACTTTCCATTTCAGCTTCCGGTATACATCTCCGGAATAGCTGATCACTATAATACTTGAACAAAAAGGGCTCCTCCCAATAGTAGAATTTGATATCATGAAAAAACTTTTTCCTTTGTTGGTAAGAAAAATTGGGAGGGGGGATTTTGCAAATAAGATAATTAACTATGTCAGCATACCAGGGGGTTTGAGTATTTGCCACTAGAAGAAGTTGCTTTTAGGGAAAGCTTTCATTGATTTGTAGCTCGATCGTATCTTCTTCCCCCAATTCTAGCCTGGAAAGATGGTCGGCTATAAGGTTCTCAGTCCCCTTTTTGTCGCGAATGTCTAGGTCAAATTCTTGTAATAGAAGTACCCAACGAATGAGTCTCGGCTTTGCATCTTTCTTTTCCAGTAAGTATTTGATGGCTGAATGATCTGTGTAGACTATTGTTTTAGCTCCAATTAGATATGCCCTGAATTTGTCAAAAGCAAAAACTATAGCTAACAATTCTTTTTCCGTAGTTGCATAATTTAATTGCGCATCATTCAATGTGCGACTGGCATAATAAATAACATGCAACTTCTTGTCTTTTCTTTGTCCAAGAACAGCTCCTACAGCATGATCACTAGCATCACACATGAGCTCAAAGGGCAAAGTCCAATCTGGTGTTGTGATGATAGGGGCTGAGATTAACTCCTTCTTCAACCTGTTGAAAGCATCTAAACACTCTTTGTTAAAATTAAAAGGAACATCTTTAACTAATAAATTTCAAAGAGGTTTAGTGATTTTTGAGAAGTCTTTTATGAATCTTCTGTAAAACCCTGCATGCCCAAGAAAACTCCTTATTCCCTTCACTGTGTTAGGGGGAGGTAGTTTTTCAATCACCTCAATTTTTGCCTTGTCGACGTCAATCCCTTTTTGAGAGATTTTATGCCCTAGGACAATACCTTCATTAACCATGAAGTGACATTTTTCCCAATTTAAAACAAGGTTAGTATCTTCACATCGTTGCATTACTAAAGATAAATTATGAAGGCATGCATCGAAAGAAGAACCAAACACAGAAAAGTCATCCATGAATATTTCAATAAATTTCTCCACCATATCAAAAAAGATGGACATCATGCACCTTTGGAAGGTTGCAGGGGCATTGCATAGCCCGAAAGGCATTCTCTTGTAGGCAAAAGTACCATAAGGACATATGAAAGTAGTTTTCTCTTGATCTTCAGGAGCTATAGGTATTTGAAAGTATCCTGAATAGCCATCTAAGAAACAATAAAAAGGATAACCTGCAAGTCTTTCAAGCATTTGATCAATAAAGGGAAGGGGAAAATGGTCTTTGCGTGTTGCTTTATTTAGTTTCCTGTAATCTATGCACACACGCCAACCTGTGACTGTTCTTGTGGGGATTAGTTCATTGTTTTCGTTAGAGATAATAGTCATACCTCCCTTCTTTGGAACAACTTGGATAGGACTTAGCCAATTACTGTCAGAAATTGGATAAATGATACCGGCATCTAGAAGTTTAATGATTTCAGCCTTGACTACCTCCTTCATGTTCGGGTTCAATCGCCTTTGATGCTCGATTGAAGGTTTGTAGTCTTCCTCCATCAAGAGTTTATGCATGCATACACTTGAGCTTATTCCTTGTAGATCCGAGATAGACCACCCTAATGCCTTCTTGTGCCTTCGTAGAACCTGCAACAACCTTTCCTCTTGATCAAGCGTTAAGTGAGAAGAAATAATAACAGGAAAAGAATGGTCCTCACCTAGGAATGCATGTTTTAAATGAGGTGGAAGTTGTTTCAGTTCATGCTTAGGTGGTTCCTTTTCTTTTTCATTCAAGATGCTTGATTCATTCATGTTATTTTCGACATGCAAAGTGTTTTCCACACATTCATCAACAACATCAATTCGAAAACAGTCTCCATAGTCCATAGGAATTTTACAAGATTTAAGTACATCAAAGACAATCTCTTCCTGTTCAACTCTTAGAGTCAACTTACCCTCATAGACATCAATCAATGCTCTTACAGTTGCAAGAAAAGGTCTTCCAAGGATTAGAGATCCTTCCTTGTCTTCATCAATGTCAAGAATAACAAAATCAACAGGAAAGATGAATGTACCTACCTTTACAAGCACGTCTTCTACAATCCCTCTAGGATATTTAATTGAACGATCAGCTAATTGTAAAGACATCCTTGTTGGTTTGAGCTCTCCCATACCTAGCATCTTAAAAACTTCATAGGACATAAGATTAATGCTAGCACCTAAATTTGCCAAAGCCTTTTCAAAGGCAAGATTACCAATGTTACAAGGGATAGAAAAACTTCTTGGATCTTTTAACTTTGGAGGCAATTTGTTTTGGATAATTGCACTGCACTCCTCAATTAACATTACCGTTCCTTGATCATCGATTTTTCGTTTCTTGCTCAGGATATCTTTTAGGAATTTAGCATAACTAGGCATTTGAGCAAGAGCTTCAGCAAAAGGAATATTGATTTGAAGTTTCTTAAATACATCCAGAAATTTGAGGAAGCTCTTGTCGTCTTGTGCTTTCTTTAATCTTTGTGGGAAGGGAACAGAGGGAACATAGGGTTTTACCTTTTCTTGTTCCTCTAAGTCAATGATAGGCACCTTTGGTTGTTCTTTTTCTTCCTTTTCTTTCCTTGGTGGTTCATCTAATTGTTTGCCACTTCTCAAGGTGATAGCCTGCCCTTATTCTTTTGGATTCTTTTCAGTATTGCTAGGTAACGTACCTTGAGGTCGAGATGCCATCATGTTTGCAAATTGCCATAGCTGAATCTCCAAATTTCTTATTGCAGCCTGCTGTATTTTATGGTTCTCTCTGGTTTCGTTCATGAACTCCATGTGTGATTTAGAAAGAGCAGTGAGGAGGTCATCATGGGATTTCTTTTCTGGAGGGTGGAAACCTAGTGGTGCGTTCAAAGTATTGTTAGGATTACCATAGGATAGATTAGGATGATTCCTTAACCTGTTATCATATGAATTTGAATAAGGGTAATTCTTTCTTCCTTGATTCATCACATAGTTCACTTGCTCCAAAGTTTGTGGATTTAAGTCGTCCATGATGCATTCCCTAATTCCATGTTGTCTATTGCACCTATCACAAACTTGCATAACAGAATTCACAGGATTAGTAGTTAACATGTCCAATTTTCTTACCATGTTATCTACCTTGGCATTAAGTGCTGTAATGGCGTCTATTTCATAGACTCCTGCGATTCTTCTTCTCTCGGAATTGTTTTGGTAATGGCTGTTGCTTGCCATCTCTTCTATCAATTCATATGCCTCATCAATTCCTTTCTTTTTAAAGGATCCACTGCAGCTGCATCTAGAGTAATTTTGATGTTAGGAGATAATGCATTATAGAAAGTTTGTACCTGTAGCCACTTGGGCAAACTGTGATGAGGGCACTTTCTTAACAAGTCCTTGAATCTTTCCCAAGCTTCATACAGGCTCTCTTGATCATGATGAGCAAATGTCATTATCTCATTGCGCAACTTGGTGGTTTTCGAGGATGGAAAGAATTTAGCTAGAAACTTTTGAGCTAATTCATCCCATGTTGTGAAACTCCCAACGGGACACGATTGTAACTAGGACCTCGCTTTATCCCTAAGAGTAAAAGGGAAAAGTCTTAATTTGATTGCATCTTCAGAAACACCATTTTGTTTGAAAGTGTCACAAATTTCCAAAAAATTGGTGATGTGAGCATTATGATCTTCACTAGGCAAACCCCCATATTGGATCGAGGTAGAGAGCATTTGGATAATTGCAGGTTTAATCTCAAAATTATTAGCTTCTACCCTAGGTCTTGTAATACTTGAGGTTGTCCCATTCAGATTAGGTGTTGTATAATCCCTTAAGGTACGGACCGGATGTTGAAGTGGTGGTCCGACTATGTTCTCATTTCTACTTTCGTTTTCGTTTTCGTCGGCCATGTCTGCTTGTTGTTCGAGTTTTACTTCTCGTGCTTTTCTTGCAGCGTTGTGCCTATGAAGAGTTCTTTCAATTTCTGGATTAAAGATTAGAGGTTCAGTCTTCCTTGATCTTCTTTGCATAAAACACCTGGAATAGTTCTTAAAAGAAAATTAAATAAAAATAAAAATAAAAGAGTGTCTAAATTAACAATAGGGTAATTCGTATTGATATTGATACGCCAATCCCCGGCAACGGCGCCAAAAACTTGACAAGTGATTTTCGCAGTGTACGAAATCGCAACAAGTAATATAGAGTAAGAGAGTATCGTATCCACAGGGATTGTATATCAATTACCAAAATTATGTTAACCTATTATTATTTAAACGATAATAAGAGAAAAATTGCTATAAGGAAACTAAAATAAAATTTAAAGTAAAAACAGAAGGAGATCAAGCACAAAATGTAGGTGAAAAGAATTCAGGGGATTAAACTACTAGGGAATTTGATTTCACTTAATTCTATCCAGCTTATTCTATTAGTTCATTAATCAACTTTAATTGTTCAAGTAGGAGAAACAACCCTAGAGTTACTAACAAGCTCTCCCGATGTATTGTTAGTTATTCTAATCTAGTTAATTACCTATCTTCCAATAGTGAAATTAAACTTAAATCAGATCCTTGGGTTTTGTGGTTGTTTTGTGAGTTCATAACCTAATAATCATTAACTTATGAAAAACCCCCTTGAGTCAAACCATATAGCTTCCGTGTTAAGTTATTATTCTCAAGTAAATTATTATCTTTTTCATATCAATAACCCTTCTCCCGATAGCGATTATTGAAATAACTCAATCCAGGGGAAATTTTCTGCTTGGAAGCTTTAAGCACAATAATAAGTTATAACAAGAACAATGAAAAATAAATCTAATATTATAAACTGGAATCGAATTAAGTTACATCAAATCCCTAGTATAAAAGTTTAGCTGGACATAGTAATTAGATAAAACTCAGTCATACTTGCATCATTCATCATACTTAAAGACAATAATGAAAAGAAAAACAAGATGAAGAGTTTAGAAATAAAAACTGAATCATAGCTATATGGATGGCTTCCTTGATTCTTGGCACGGATCTTGGGTGCTTGAAGTCTTTGAGAGAGAATTATGTAGAGAATAACACAAAAAAAAAAAAATGAGATCCCCAGCAATGAGAAGTTCCCCTCTTTATATAGAGCTCCTGAAGGTCAGTCTGACTCCTTTTAGGAAATAGAATCCTTATTTAGTGCAAAATCTTCTATAGGAGATCAAGACTGTTTAGGCTTTTGATTTCTTTTTAATTAGGACTCCTTTCTCTCCCAAAATAGTTCTAGGTCTTTGTGAACCCCTCCCCAAAATATCAGGCATATAAATGCATGTGACTAAGGATAGAAATGCACGTGAATGTATGAGTCGCCACCTTGTTTAATTATTTTAGGGTAAACTAGGAAAAACCCTAAAATTTTAATTAACCTAATTACTAGATTAATTAACCCAATGTTTAAGGCATGGTCTATGAACCCGAGGTGGATCCCAAGACTATGTCATGCTGATAAACTAACCAATGAATGAATGCTTTGCAAGGAAGATGATGTAATTGGACCAATGAAAATGTTTATGTGATTTCGACTTGCCGCTCGGGGTTAAATCCCAAACGTGCCTACGTACTTCCGTTTGAATGGAAGATCAAAGTCAACGTAGTTCAATAGGCCTTTTTAAAAGGGCTTTGAATGGGTATGCTTTATGCATGAGTGTGTGTATGCTTCGTGCATTTTGTTTAGGCATTTTGCCAGAAATTGATTGATTTGATTTAGACATTTGTTGCCAAAATGTCGATTTTAAGGCTTTTAGCCAAAAAGATTGATTTAGGCAATTGTTGCCGAAAGTTGATGTGATTTAGGCGATTGTCGCCAAAATTTGATTATTTGAAGGCTTTTAACCAAAATGAGTTGATTTAGGCAATTAGTTTGCCAAAAGTCTTTGATTGGGCGATTGTCGCCAAAAGGACTGATTTAAGGCTTTTAGCCAAAAGATTGATTAATTAAAGGCATTTCGCCAAGACTTTGTTTTAAGCGATTTGTCGCTAAAAAAGGATTAATCTCACTTATAAGTAATTTGTTTGCTAGAAGAGATCAATTGAATTGTAATGTAGGCAATTTATTGCCAAGAAAACGTGTTTTAATTAAGGCCTTTTAGCCACAATTATTGATTAATTGGACTTAAGCCGGATTTGTTCGAAATAAAGGCAATCTCACCATAGTTATTGATTAACTAGGCTTTTTAGCCAATATTGTCGGATCTAGGCTTTTAATACCACGATTATTAATTAACCGGGCATTTAAGCTTAATCATGTTCAATTGAGGCAGTTTATTTGCCTAATTAATGACATGAATGCATTTATGCAGTTGTAGAATTTAGGAGTAGAAGAGAAGCATGCATGAAGTGCTAAAAAAATAAATAGGCAGAGTTTAGTTCATGTACCTGATTTAATCGACGGCCACTTCTTAACTCCAGGTTAAGCTCCTCGTTAAGGGAATATTAATTAATTCAAATTTAGTGACCAATTAACAAAGCAAGAAAGCAATAAAGCTAAATTAAAATGCAGAAAAGCAGTAAAGAATCACAAGGAGCATAGGGGAGAAGGAGCGTCCGTCAACACAGACTGAGTGCCTCAAACTGAGTGCCGGGGACGATATTTATAAGCAAAATTGGACTGTTTCGGCGGCCTGGTCCGTCGTGGGCCGGCGGCCTGGGCCGCCATGTTCCGGCGACCGGAGCCGCCGTGGGCTGGCGGCCTGAGCCGCCGGGTCCGGCGACCCGAGCCACCAGGGCCGGCGGGTTTGCTACTTTCTCGTTCCGGAGGCTTTTCCGGGAGTTTCGGACCTCCAAAAAATATTCCGGGACCAATTCCGTGATCCTCGTAATTTTCCGGACGTTTCAAGTACCATATTGGCATACTTCCGGTGAATTTCCAAAATGACCTCCGGTCCGGCCGGACTGTTCGCAGTCCGGGAAAACTGGCTTTTTGAGCCTCAAAATTTGAGTATTCACAGTCTTGTTTAGTATGTTTAGGAAACTCTCCGAGGCGGGCCCATAAGAGGAAAAGATGGATTTGCGTATTTAGTTCACGCTAGTTCTGTCTGTGCAGCACGGGCGTGCCATTGTGCATGGGCTGGGTGTGCTTAAGTCTGGAAGTCTGGCTAGTGAAGCACGGGGTGTGCTAGGCAAGCACACCCTGATAAATCCCTGAGGCACGGGCGTGCCACATAGCACAGGCAGGGCGTGCTTGCTTCTGTCACTCCCGCCTGGAATTGTCATGGGCGTGCTAGGCTTGACACGCCCTAATCCCCATTTTGGCACAGCCGTGCCTTTTGGCACCACCCAAGCCGTGCTCTCTTCTGTCTCTCCCTTGATTTCCTTAGCTTCTAGCACGGTTGTGCCTTCTAGCACGGCCTGGGTGTGCTAGAGGCTGAGTGTCTTGCCTTGTAATGTTCTTTCCTGTGCCAAATTCCTACAATTTTCTCTTAGATCAAGCGGGTTAAGAATCAAGGAGCTTTGAACAAAATTATACTAGAATTGAATTTAAAATCAAATCAAAGTAATAAAACTTACTAAAATTCTAATAAAAACTGTATTAAAAACACTATAAAATTAACACCTATCAACTTTTCTGATTATTCTAGCTTTGGCATTGACTCCCTAATTATTCTGAATTTGGTACTGATTGCCCTATTTATTTTGACCTTGGCACTAACTACCTTGTTTGAACTGTGATTGCACTGACTTCCTGTTTATTTTGACCTTGGCACTGACTGTCTTGATTATTCTGGTTTTGACACTGACTGCCCTGTTTATTCTGACTTCGACACTAACTACCTTGTTTTGACTTGTAATTGCACTGAATGCCTATTTTGTACTGAATGCATTATTTTGAAGTGAAGTATGTATTGATTGCCTGATTTTTCTGGTTTTGGCACTGACTGCTTGTTCTATTACTTCGAATATTTACCTGAAAGTCATGGTTAGTAGATAAAATAATATGCATGATGCATGATGGCCAATTTCGAGTCTCGGCTCGACTTTTGAGCAAGTGCTTTGAGTTCTTTTTATGCTCGATTTGCCAGAAGTTAACTTTTGGGTCTGAATACCTCACTTTAAATTTTGTTTAACTTGCATTCTGAAAATTGAGATTTTGATGAAAATTTATTTAATTTGCTGTGTAAGAATCTGACTTTTGATGAAATGATTGATTTTTTTTTCTGAAAATTGTATTTTTCGTTGTTGTTTTGAAGAAATTTATCAAATTTTCTAAAAAAAGTGGGGATTTTTTAGGAAAACTCCGAATTTCCTTGAAAGTAGGACTGATTGGTACTGAGGAGGCCCTTTGTCGATGCCGATACTGTCCTAGCCGGTATCAGCGAAGGGGCCACCGATTGGCCTTCCTAGCATTGACACTAGGCTTATCGAGATCGACGCTAGGCTAGTTGGTACCGACAGCCTGCGCAAGCTGGGGGTTAGAGGCCTATATATACCTCATTTATGGCCAGAAGGTGTTATTTTGTGCCTAGAGCTTGATTTTTTTGGAATTTGAAGCACTTGCCCAAAAGATGGAGCCATTTGTTAGTCATGACATGCAAATATAGACCAAGAAATTGGAAAAGTTTGAAAAAATTAATTTAAGCTGATACGGTATGACTTTTTCATAACTTTGAGAGGTTTGCCGATTGACCAGGCTTTCGTGGATGCTTGTCTATATTTATGGTATCCACAAGCTCATGTTTCTTAGTTTAGAACGCACTACGAGTCCCAACCTATGAGGAGCATGCGACACTTTTGGGTAGTGACTTGGAGAGGGCTCCGGTGGCTGTACCGACTAGGTTTAAGTTTTTCAAGACCTTTATGAGGATGTTAGGCCTGTTTGTGGAGGAGGCTAAGGGGCTGGTTAAGGATTACCAGGCTAATTTGCTTATGCTCATGGAGCGGTATCTGGACCCGCTAGATTTTGTTGGGGTGATTTGAGAGTGTTTGATATAGTGCTACGGATTGAGCGAAGGGCATGGATAACCAGCATTGCTTTGGCAGAGACCATCCTGAGCCTCGACCGAGCATAAAGGGTTGATAGGATCTGGTCTGCTAGAAATATGATCTTGCATGCTTTTTAGGAAAAGGCTTAAGTGCGCTAGGATACAACTGAATCTGTTTGGTTTCTAAGAGTTTTGCATGTGAATGTCTGTTTCATTTCTGTATTTTGGTGCTATATCTGATCTTGCAGGTTTGGTTGAGGGATCATTTGAGGGTGGTTGAGCCACCACGATGCCACCGATACAAGCCATCTCAGTATAGATCTTGGCAACTCGTGGTTAGGCTTGAGTCTGAGGATGAGTGGTTGCAGTGGCTGTTGGCACTAAGGCCAGATCAAATTTTACAGAGGTGTGACTAGAATGATATCAGGAGATTTCAAGTTTGGTCAACTTGGTTTCAGATGGCTTATTTGTTGGGCATGGACCACATCACCTTCTACTCAGGCTCCCAACTAAAAAGGTAGATGGAGCATACCTAGGGATTATCACCAGTTGGTGCCATTTTCGAGGATACACTGATTTCATCTCAGTTATTGTGGTTATATTGGGCAGTTGGTCCATAGAAGGTCATGTGGTTGAGGCTAGAGTTTTAGGAGTTAGGATTGCTACTTATAAGGCTTAGTGGATAACTGAGCATGGCGATCGTGAGAGAGCGTAGAGTGACTCTGACTCGGGAGATCGATGCTAGACTCCAGGCAACTTCAAGAATTGTCCTAGACTCTACTAGATAGGCTGACCCAGAGGACCCTGATGACTTAAGGGACAACCATCCAAAGCAGCGTAGACAGTCCACTTAAACTATCAGTGCATGTCGGCCTTATTTTTATAGGGTAGGATTTTTTACTTTTGATTTTTTATTCAGCTTGTATTTTTTTATGAGGACTTTGAGATAGATTAATAACCCATGGTTTATAGATGGTACAGTTGACATACTGGACATTTTGACACTCCAGATAGTGGACACAGATAATTGGCATAGATATATTATAGAGATAAATCCCTGGATGATACGTCTTTTTTTGTGATTTGCTTTTTTCATAACTTGTATTGATTTGAGGGGTATGTAAAAAGGGAATCACGTTGATACTTTTGATTTGAAAAGAAAATTCAGTGTTATCCTTTATGAGACTGTTGTTTTTTTCACACTTATTTTTTGCCTAAACTACCCTTGCGGGTTTTCGATTTAGTAGGTTGCCCTAACTTTTTCCTAAGCCGCCCTTTCGGGTTTTGATGTAGCGGGCTTTTACTGATTTTGTCTAAGTCGCCTGCCCCTGTAGATTTTTGACATAGCTATTATTTATTTTTGCCTGAACCTCCCTTTGCAGGTTTTCAATTCAAGTTTTGATTGATTTTCTTTTCTTCTTTTCTTCTCTCTCTCTCTTTTTTTTTTTTTTTAGTTAGCATAGTGAAAATATAGAATTTTCATGAAAGGGACAAAATATATTTTTAATATTATTGTGAGCACACCCACAGGCTAGGCTACCTACCTATCCCATACTTTTAAAATATATTTCTGGGAGTCAGGTCATTGTAGTTCTGATTAATAGTGACATACAAGGGGGGACAATAATTCTAATGCTAATGCTTGGAGGCATTCACACAAAGTATCTTTTGAGTTTATCCAAGTTGCATGGATTAGTGAAGTCGTTGTTATCAATATTTGACAGGATGACACTGCCTCTGGAGAGAATCTTCTTCAGTATGTAGGGGCCTGCCTAGTTTGGCCTGAATTTACCACGATGATCTTTCACAGGAGCTCTGATTTCCTTAAGTACAAGACACCCATCTTCTAGAATCCGATCACAAATTCTTTCATTGAAGTGCTTGGCTATTTTCTATTGGTAGCACTGGATTTGGTTGAGAGCTTGTAGCCTTTTCTCATTTATAGCATTCAACTGATTATGGTAGTTCTGATCAAATCTGTACTTCGATAGGGAGGACTACTTCCATTCCATAGACTAGTGAATACGGCGTTGCGCTAGTTGGCATTCTGATGAGGTTCTGTATTCCCATAAGGCAAATGGTCATGCCAATTCCGGTTATTGTGAATCATCTTTTATAGAAGGTTTTTGATGGACTTGTTTGCTAGTTCAACCGCTCTATTGGTCTAGGGCCTATTTGGTGAAGATCAGTGATGTTGAATTTTATAATTAGTCATGAGGGTGGAAACTTCCATTTGAAAGTTAGACCCATTATCTGTTATGATCTTAAAAGGAACCCCATATCTGTAGATGATGTTCAATCTGAATAAACTAGGCTACTTTTGAATTCAAAAGATGAAAGGAAGTAGCTTCTACCCACTTAGTGAAGTAGTCAATGACTACCACGATGTACTCATACTGGTTAGACGATTTAGTGGTGATGGGTTTAACAAGCGAAAATCGATTTAACAAAATAAAATGAACCAAGTCGATTTCATTCCTTCGCGAAAAACCCATCTGTCATCAGAATCCCATTCTTTGAATATATCTTAAATTATTTATTTTCCTTCTGCTTAGTTTTAGACTTGAACACAATATAGAGTCGACCGGTAGAACGAAAGTCTCCAATAAGCCTTCTTTTCCTAGGGCTAGATATCTTTCTCTATTTAATTCAATTTATATCTTATAAAGTTAAAACTCTAAAAATTAAATTGAGTTAATCTAAAAATTAAATCCAAATTAAAAGAATAATACCAAATCAAATCAATTTGATTTAATTTAATAAATATTTCGATAAGATGCGATTTTTTTTTTAAAAAAAGTCGATTTATACTATCAATTTGAATTAAACTAATGAATGATGCACATGATCTTTTCATGCCTTTGTTTATTTGTTATTTATTTCTAAAATGTTAGTGTTACATTCAAAATTACTATTATATAAATATGCACACGTGGTTTTCTATAGAGGATTAGAATATTATATATTTCAAAAGTAATAATATTTATCTATAGTATATATAAATATGGAAATAGAGGAATAATGAGATTTCCGATAATGCTTTTCATAAAATTTGGATATCCTAAAATAATCTTAATTAAGCATTTCAAAATTTTAAGTTTTATATTTTTTAAATTTATTTTTAATAAATATATAAGACAATGAGACATTTAAAATTTTTTATATTTTATTTTTAAATATTTAATTCTATTTTGATTATAATTTAAAATTAAATTTTATTAGTTGATTGTATATGTTTATAAAAATTATTTTTTAAATAAATACATATAGATAATTAATCATTTTAAAATTTTAATTTTTATCTTTTTTAAATTTATTTTTAATAAATATATATGATAAGGAGATATTTGAAAAATTTTTATATTTTATTTTTAAATGTTTGATTCTATTTTAATTATAATTTAAAATATTACATTTTGGGGAGAAATAAAAAAAATATTCTTTTTATTAATATTATTGCCATGAACCTAAATATTATTTTTATATTTGTATGATTTGATTGGATATATTTTTTAAAAATAAATTTTTAAATAGAATATGAGTAATATTTTATTTAGGAGAGAGATAAAAAAATAAAATATATTATTTTTACTAATAGTTTTTTCATATGTTTGTATGATTTGGTTTAGTATATTTTTTTAAAATAATAAATTTTTAAATAGAATACACATAATTAAGTCGTTCAAAATTTTTAAATTTTTATTTTTCAAAATTTATTATATAAAATGGAAATATGTGTGTGTGGGGATTGGCAAATATTTTAAAATTTTAATTTTAAAAATATATATAATATTTTATTGATATATTTGTGTATCTATATTTTTTTATTAGGTGAGTTCTAAAAAGAGTTTTATTCTGAATAATAATTTTTTTATTTTACTTTTTGCTACTGAATAATTTTTAATTTATCATTTTAATTTAGTAAGAGATTTATATCTCCCGTGCAATAAATAAATGATCTCTTAATGATTAAAAAATTTTAATTTCTTAATATGTTTTCTCTTATATCCTAAATTTATTCAACTTGAAAGTAAATAGTGTTTAGAAAACTGAAAGAAAAAATTAAAAGTATATATTTCTATTTTGGGGTTTTTAAGAATTTGTATATATGTGCATATATTTTTTTTCGATAATACGGGAGAAAGTAATACTGGTACTATAATCAAAATGATCATGATTATTAATTCAGTTTGAGACCACTTTATCATATAAAAGCAGAATTACATATTTAACAAATAGTATTACAAATGGCTTGTATCGCAAAGCGAAATACAAATTAATCACTTATATTTATTTTAATATAAATTAAAGCATTAACTTTAATATTATATATTAAAAAAATTTAAAAAGTACAAAAAATAAATATATAACGAGTGTAATAACGTACAATACACGTTATAGAAAAGACTAGCCATTATAAATGTGCAGAGGGTGTCGCGATTAATCACACGACTAGACTTTGATTGTGAGAATATATAATATTTATGATATATTTTCTTTTTTTTTTTTTTTGAGAAAAGTATTTTTAATATTTCTAGAAGGCGTGGTTATTATTAAATATTTATCAAACGTTGGATTGGAACACAATATATATAAAGCAACGGTTATGATCGGTGGTCAAAATGATACACATATACGGCTGGATTAGTCCATAACCAATGAACTCAAAACAGATGAGGGAAAGACCATAGAATAGATATACATAAGTGGAATTCATTATTGGAAATTTCTAGCCAAACTTAAATTAATTAAGGAGAATGTAAAATTTCGGCTACACAAGAAATGTGTCTTTTTTTTTTTCAAAGTGTTAATGAATTTCTTAGTCACTGTTGACATGTTATATGTGGAGCCCAAACTACGAGTTTTAATGGTCAAATAAGTTGAATTTATAAAAAAGAAGATCACACTTTTTTATGAAAAATAAATTAAAAGGTATAGATTGATAAAAGTTATTAAAATGTAAGATTATTCTTATTCTTATTATTATTATTATTATTTATGATTTAGTCCTAAAAAGTTAGTTTAAGTTATATAATGTATATATACAAAAAGAATTGATATTCTGCCCATTATAGTAAGTCTAGAGAGATATATAACTAATGGTTTATCATTGACTTTCCGAGAAATATTTTTTGGCTGAATATCTTTGAATTGAAAAGCCAAGTAATATAAATTTGATTAATTATATGCTCCATTTAAAAGTCATAAATAGCTCGAAAAAATAAATTAACATATTAATATTATAAAAAAATATTACTTTTCGGTATATATTACAAAATTTATGATGAAATAAAATTTTATTGATATATAGAATATATTTTTAGCATATGAAATAGTCATTAATGTGTAATTTTGAAATGAACTAATAATAATAATAATAATTATTATTATTATTATTATTAGCATTATTATTATTATTATTATTATTATTATTATTATTATTATTATTATTATTATTATAATGTAAGAAAAATATTTTGAAATTTATAATTTTTGTAGTAAGTTGATATATGACTTAACAATAAATCTAAATTTAAATTTCCTTTCGAATGCTCAAAAATATACTACAATTAACTTGATTGTTATTAATACTATATTGTATAATGAATGTCCATTAAGTTTATTAAAGAAATTATTTATTTTTTCAAAAGTTATATCTTTTGGAATAAGGGGTTATGTACTTTAGAATGAATGGTTATATGTTTTAGTGTGTAAGGATATGTCCTTTAGAATGAAGATTATATACTTTAATGTATAAGGTTATGTCTTTTGGATTATATTTTGTATCATGTAAATAGTTCCTTAATCTTTTAGATTATGTAACTAAGATCTTAATACAAGACATCAATTTCTCTATACTCTCTCTTATTCTATCTATTCTTTTTATATAGATTTTCTATCTCTTATATTTCATAATACGTTATAGATTTCACCATTTTGAGCATCTATTTTGAATTAATTTTAAGGTAAAATAAAATTTACTTCCTTCTTTCTTCTCTATGGCAAACCTTTCAAAACTTGAATTTGTGGCACTTGATATTTCGGGTAAGAATTATCTGTCATATGGATTTTGGATGCTGAAATTCACCTAGATGCAATGGGTCTTGGAGACACCATCAAAAATAAAAATTGAGCATCAAAACAAGACCATGCCAAAGGAATGATTTTCCTTCACCACCACTCGATAAAGGATTGAAAATTAAATATCTAACTGTTACAGATCCTCTTGTCCTGTGGAATAATCTAAAAGAAATGTATGCTCATCAAAAAATGGTTGTTCTTCCAAAAGCAAGGCATGATTGGATGCACTTAATTAAGGCTACAAGATTTCAAAATAATCAGTGAGTATAATTCTGCTATGTTTAGAATAACATCTCAATTAAAACTTTGCGGAGAAAATATTACTGATAATGATATGTTGGAGAAAATGTTCTCCACTTTTCATGCCTTGAATTTGCTCCTGAAGTAGCAATATCGAGAGAAAGATTTTTAGAAATATTATGAACTGATTTTATGTCTTTTTCTAGTTGAACAAAATAATGATTTATTAATGAAAAATCATGAAAGTTGACCGACTAACTCTACTCTATTCCCTGAAGCAAATGAGGTTTCTGCTTACTATTCAAAATATGAAAAAGGTTGTGGTCCTAGTCATGGCTATGGCAGCGGCCATAGTCGTGGTCGAGAAGGAAATATATATTACAATAGTAATGATCGTACCTATACTTCATCAAATTCTCACCACTAGAAGTGAAAAAAGAAAAATGAGAAATAAGAAACGATGTCAGATAAAAATTTAGAGGATTTATGCTTTAGATGTGGTGCGAAGGGGCACTGGTCTCATACTTGTTGTGCGCCAAAAAATATAATTAATCTTTATCAAGCATCATTGAAAAAAAAAGACAAAAATGCAGAAAAAAATTTTGTTTCAAATGCTAATGATGCTAAGATTAATATGACACATCTGAATGTGGCATATTTTTTTTGAACACCCTGAGGGCAGGGTTGATCATTTGATTGGTGATAAGATTGCTAGTTAATTATTTAAATAATTTTATGCATGTTTAGTTTTTTGTTAATATTATCAAGTAAATTCTTAAAATTTTTACTCTTTATCATGTAATATAAATAATGTTATATGTCTTAATTTATTATGTTAAATGCTGTATACAGTTTTACTTTATATTTTCTCATATTATGTATCATTTTTCTTTTGAAGGTAACATGGATGTTCCAAAATTTTCGTTTGGATTAAAATTCAATGATGAAGATATATATAAGTTTCTAATTGATAGCAAAACTACGCATACTATATTGAAAAATAGAAGATATTTTTCTCATTTGCTTGTGGAAAAAGTGAATGTCAATACAATATCTGGTAGTACAAATTTAATTAAAGGCTCTGGAAGTGTCACCATATTTCTACTTGAGGGAACAAAATTTCTTATACGTAATGTATTGTTTTCTTCCAAATCTAGAAGAAATTTATTGAGTTTCAAAGATATCCACCGAAATGGATACCGTATTGAGACAATAAGTGAAATTCATGATGAATATCTTTGCATTTTTGGTAATGTCTCAGGAAAAAATGTTTATTAGAGAAACTACTAATTTTATCATCTGGTTTATACTATACAAAAATTAGTGCAATTGAGACACATTCTATTATAAACCAGAAGTCTACTGATCCAAACATTTTTATACTCTGGCATAATTGATTGAACATCCCGGATCCATAATGATGAGAAGAATAATTAATAATTCATATGGTCATCCTTTAAAAAATCAGAAAATTTTTACAAATGACGATTCTCGTACTGCTTGTTATCAAGGCAAATTAATAATTAGACCATCACCAACCAAGTTTGGAAATGAATCACCTGTATTTTTAGAACATATCCACGAGGATATTTTTGGACCTATACATCCACCTAGTGAATAATTTAGATACTTTATGGTCCTAATAGATAAATCTTCAAGATGATCACATGTGTGCTTATTATCATATCGCAACTTGGTGTTTGCGAGATTACTTGCATAAATAATTCGATTATGGGCTCAGTTTTTCAGATCATCTAATTAAATTTATTCGCCTTGATAATGCTACAGAATTCTCATCTCGTGCTTTTGATGAATGTTGTTTATCAATTGGAATAACTATTAAACATCTTATAGCACATGTTCATACACAAAATGACCTAGCAGAGTCATTTATTTAACGTCTCCAATTGATAGTAAGACCATTGCTTATGAGCACAAAATTACCAACTTCTATTTGGGGTCATGCTATTCTTCATGCAGTAGCACTTGTTCATCTTAGGCCAACAAATTATCATCAATTCTCCCCATTACAATTGGCTTTTGGTCATGAATTGAATATCTCTCATTTAAGAATTTTTGGGTGTGTTGTATATGTGCCAATAGCATCACCATAATGTATCAAAATGGATCCTTAGAGAAGGTTAAGAATATATGTTGGGTATGAATCACCCTCTATAATTTGTTATCTCGAATCGTTGACGGGAGATTTATTTATAGCTCACTTTGCTAACTGTCAATTTGATGAAACAATTTTTCCAAATCAGGGGGAGAGAAAAAGGAAATAAAAAAGGAAACTTGAATGAAAAGCTTCATCTTTATATTATCTTGATCCTCGTGCAGTTATATGTGAGCAAGAAATTGAAAAGATCATTAATTTGCAAAGAATAGCAAATCAAATGCCAGACACATTTACTGATTCGAAACGAATAACCTAAACATATATTCCAATTGTTAACATTCCAGTTCAAATTGATGTCGCTACATTCACTAGTTCTATTGCTAATGAATCTAATGTACACCAGAAGTGTGGAAGATTATTGGGTTCTAAAGACAAAAATCCTAGAAAGAAGAAAATCTCAGATAATCCTAGTAACACTATTGAAGAACCAAATGAAATGGATTAGGATATTATTGCTCATGATGATATTCTTGAACAAAATCATTTACATGAACATCAAGAAAATGAGGAAAAATCAATAAGTTTTGTTAGTATAGGAAGAAATCTAAATCGAGTGACAACAATAATTGATGATGTTTTTGCTTATAATGTTGCACTTGTTGTTATGAAAGATAATGGAGATATTTAGCCTCAATTTGTTAAAGAATGTCAACAAATGCATGATTGGCCAGCATGGAAAGATGTAATTCAATCTGAATTAAATTCCCTTGCCAAACGTGAAGTTTTTGGACCAGTAGTTCAAACACCAAAGGGTGTGAAATTTGATCGGATATAAATGGATTTTTATGCGAAAACAAAATGAGTATAATGAGATTAGAAGGTATAAAGCAGTGCCTTGTGGCACAAGGATTTTCACAAAGACTTGGTATTGATTATGAAGAAACATATTCTTCTGTTATGAATACAATTACTTTTCGGTACCTTGTCAGTTTAATAGTGCATAAAAAACTTGAAATGCATTTGATGGAGGTGGTTGCAGCCTATCTATATGGCTCACTTGATAATGACATTAATATGAAAATCCCTAAAGGATTTAAAATTCCTGAAACATATAAGTCAAATGCAAGAGAATTATATTCAATTAAATTACAAAGGTCTTTGTATGGGTTAAAGCAATATGGGCGCATGTGGTACAATCACCTCAGTAGATATCTAATAAAGGAAGGTTACATAAATGATCCAATTTGTCCATGCATTTTTATAAAAGGTCAACATCTAAATTTGTTATTATTGTTATGTATGTTGATGATATAAACTTATTGGAACTCCAGTAGAGCTCCAAAATGCAGCAAAGTATTTAAAAAAGGAATTTGAAATGAAAAAACTTAGGAAAGACAAAATTTTATGTCGGTTTACAGATTGAACATTTACCACAAAGAACTTTAATTAATCTGCCTATAGCATTCTAATGGTTATTTGATCACTTGATGTAAATAAAGATCCATTTCGACCTCCAGAAAATAAAGATCCATTTCGACCTCCAGAAAACAACGAGGAACTTCTTAGTCCTGAAGTATCATATCTTAATGCAATCGGTGCACTTATGTATCTTGCTAATACTGCGCCACCAGATTGCAAGATATAGTTTTACTCCTACTCGGAGGAACTAGAATGGGATCAAGCATATCTTGAGATATTTGAAAGGGATAATTGATATGGATTTATTTTATTCCAATGAATCTTGTCCAGATTTAATTGGTTATGTAGATGTAGGCTATTTATCTGATCCACACAAAGCAGGATTTCAAGCAGACTATTTATTTACTTGTGGAGGTACAATTATATCATGGCAATTTACAAAGCAATCTATAATTGCTACTTCTTCAAATCATGCAGATATAATATCTATTCATAAAGCAAGTCAAGAATGCAATTGGTTGAGATCCATGATTCATTTTATTCGAGAAAAATGTGACTTATCTTGCAAAAACATACCCACAATATTATATGAAGATAATGCAGCTTTCATAACTCAGTTAAAGGGAGGATTCATTAAAGGAGATAGAACCAAACATATATCACTAAAATTTTTTTTTTTACATATGATCTTCAGAAAAATAATGTACAACAGATTCGTTCAAATGACAATATGACAGATTTATATACCAAGTTCCTACCAACTTCAACATTCAAGAAAATGTTGTATAAGATCGGTATGCGTCAGCTTATGTTCTAAAAACAAACGTTCATTAGGGAAGAAATAAATTTTTAAGACACAAAGAATACTGTACTCTTTTTCCTTCATTAGGATTTTTTTCCAACAGGGGTTTTTCCTAGTAAGATTTTAATGAGACATATTTTTTGTGTAATAGACATCCAAGGGAAAGTGTTATAAATAGTATATTATATAATAGATATCCATTAAGTTTATTAAAGAAATTATTTAAAGGTTATATTATTTAGTGTGTAAGGTTATATCTTTTAAGATGAAGGGTTATATCCTTTAGTATATAAGATTATTTTTTTTATTATATTTTTTATTCTATAAATAGTTCATTAATCTTTTGGATTATGTAACTAAGATATTAATACAAGAAATTATCTTCTTCTATCTATTCCATTTCTATATATACTCTCTATTTCTTATATTTCATAATATGGATCATGTAAAATAAAAAATAATAATAAAAAAAAGGTTATACACGAGAGAAAATTAGCAGTTTGGTCGACCAGACACCGAAAAACGGAAAGTTTGAATTCATGAATATGAAAATGACTTCAATGCAATACAAGTAACAGCTGCCTATACAGTTAATGTTTTTTATTAATCCTAACCCACAATATAAATATTAAGATAAAAGATATCTTATTCTTTGAACTATATTTTAAGAAATATTCTGTCTATTTATTTTCGAAAAATAATAATAATAATAGCACTGTTAATTTTTACTTTCATTTCACTGTCAGATTTTTATATTTTAAAAAAGAGCAATTTAGTATTATTGGAAATTAAAATGACTTTTTCAAATATAATCATTTAAAATAGAATTAAAAAAATTATAATTAACCCTTTCTTTTCTATGGTTTTAAAAAACAACTATAACATCTTTTTATTTTGGAGAAATAAAAAGAGAAAAGTATTAAATCAAAATATAATTTAAATCTAAAATAGTAAATATTATTTGCCACGTCAAACAAGTTTTAAGTTTTATTACCGCCTACAAATTTTGCCACATTCTCCTCTTTGAATTCAGTTCCAGTACCCTACTTAGGTCCCATCAGTTTTTGCCCTTTCACTGTTAAAGGTCGATCACCATTTATCTGTCCACTATTTTTGTGCCACGTCGGTATCTAGAAGAATAAAATACTAAGCAATGTGATTTATATGGGTTGACCACCAAAAGGCCGGCTCAGAATCTCTGACTGGTAAACCAAAGAAAAATTTTGTTTAATGCTTTTTGCGTGTTTTTATCTAGAATTGTCTTTGCAGATAATTGTCAAGGTTGGTTTTGATTATGTATTTTCAATTTTCAAAGCTTACCATTAATAATATTATATATAAAAGCCGCTCTCTCTTACCCCATTGCAACTTAAATTAATTATAAAACCTCCATATTCATTCTTCTAGTTCTTGTTCTCTTCCCCATCTAGCTTTTTCTTTTTTTTGTCAAAAAATGGATGATATTGAAATTCCTGAATACTATCTCTGTCCCATATCCCTTCAAATCATGAAAGATCCCGTTACAACCGTAACAGGCATCACTTATGACCGTGAAAGCATCGAGCAATGGTTGAAGACGGCCAAAAACGGATCTACATGTCCAGTGACGAAACAGCCATTACCAAAAGATTCTGATTTAACCCCAAATCACATGCTGCGGCGACTAATTCAAGCATGGTGTACTTCAAATGCCAAGAATGGTGTTTCTCCAATTCCAACCCCTAAATCTCCTCTCAGTAAGAATTATTTTCTTAAGCTCGTTAAAGATCTTGAAATTCATACTTTGTTTATACAAGCATTGAATAAAATGGAAGCTCTTGCTTTAGAGAATGAAAGGAATAGAATGTGCATGGTGGATGTAGGTGTGGATAAAGCTTTGGTTTCTTTTATTTTAAGATGTTATAAAGAGAGAAAAACTATAGGTCTTGAACAAGCTCTGAGAATTCTCGATGTTACTTGGGATTTGGAAGCAATAAAGGTTCATGTCAAAGATAACCGTGATTTTGTCGATTCTTTGATATGGGTTTCAGGCTTTGATGTAGATAATGATAATATTGATGTCAATATCAAGACCCAGTCAATGTCAGTTTTGAAGAAAACAATGCAAGTTGGTAGTACAGACCTGCTAGAGAGGTTAAGCCATGATTTCTTTAGAGGAATTGTAAAACTACTTAAAGAGAAAATCTCTCAAAAAGCTCTAAAATCAGCCTTGCTTGTGTTACTAGAAGTGTGCCCATGGGGAAGAAACAGAATGAAAATTGTAGAAGCAAAAGCAGTGTTCGAGCTAATCGAACTTGAGCTAGGAAAACCAGAGAAGAACATAACAGAACTCATTTTTAATCTCTTAGCAGAGTTATGTTGTTGCGCAGACGGGCGAGATCAGTTTCTTAAGCATGCAGGAAGTATTGCAATGATATCAAAAAGAATCCTTAGGGTTTCGCCGGCAACCGATGACCGAGCAGTGCATATACTGGGTCTGGTGTCAAAGTTTTCTGCTAACGACCAACTTCTTTTAGAGATGTTGAGGGTTGGAGCCGTGTCAAAACTTTGTATGGTGATTCAAGCAAATTGTGCTGCTTACTTAAAGCAGAAAGCAAGAGGGATCCTTAGATTGCATTCTAAGGTGTGGAACAATTCTCCTTGTATACATGTGTATTTGTTAACGAGGGACTTTTTACCAAAATAGTGATAAAAAAAAAAATGTAATTACCAGAATGGTGTCCTTTAAAAAATATTTACGAATATATTATTTTGTTGAGATTTCAAAGATATTTGTTAAATTTTGAATCTAACAAATGTATTGTTAGATTCAAAATTTAATTGTAAGCCTATGACTGTAATCTTTAGACTATGACTATGACTATTTTTTTTTTTTAAATTCATAATGTAAGATGTACAAAAATACAGGCCGTATGGACCCGCATTATATATCTATACTATATAAATGTCATAATAGAGGGAAAATAATGGAATTTTCGATATCATCCTTAATGAAATTTGGAATATCCTAAATGGCTTTAGTTATAGTCAATTCGAAAATTGCATTTTATAGCAACGAGTATTTGGATGAGTAATTAAGCACTCTTCTCCTGTAAGTGAGGTCGATGGTTTGATTTTCATAGATGGGGTAAATACTCGCTAAGAGTACTTTATCCCTTTTTGAACCGACCGCACGATTTAGTTCTAGCCTAGTAGGCTCGGGATATTTGTGTTAAAAAAAAATTTTATTTTATTATTTGATTGGACATAATTTCTAAAAATTATTTTTAAAATAAATACATATAGATAATAAAAAAAGAAAAAGTATACTCTTTTTTTTTATGGTTGTGTGGAAAATTGAGGGTTTATTTAGGGAGGATAAAACTTTTCCTTTATATAATCTTTTTTATTAATTACTTAACTTATTTATTTATTTATTTTAAATTTACCACTTAGAAAAATAGAGAAACAAAATTAGATCTTGGCATTATTTGCTTTGTAATTTTCATTTATTGACTTGGCTAAAATCTTTCCTTTTTTTTTATCTGTCAATATCAAATTTTATTAAATTACAACTTTTCCAGTTAGACAAGGGATTGATTTTTGAAATTTAAATTCATAATTTTTTTAATATAATTTGTTTCTTGTTATATGTCGAGTCTCGAAAAGAGTTCTATTCTCAATAATAATTTTTTTTATTTTTTTATTTTTTTATTTTTTATTTTATTTTTTGTTACTGAATTAATTTGTAACTACTATCACTTTAATTTAGTAAGAGATTTATATGTCTCTTGCAATAAATAGATGGCCTCTTGATGGTTAAATATTTTTATTTTCTTAATATTTTTTCTATTATATTCTAAATCTGTTTGACTTAAAAGAAAATAGTGTTTATAAAACTAGAAAAAAAAAACTAGACTATATATTTCTTTTTTAGGTCACTTTTTGGGATTTCAAGAATTTGTGTATATATACATATATTCTTTTCTCTAATGCACTGGATAAGTAAGTAATTACTATTATCAATTCAGATCATCTGCTCATTTTTTTTCTTTATCAAGTAGTAAAAAATAATTTATTATTATTTTCATTATAGATTTATATAGATATTGATTTGGAGTTGATGACAGGAGGTTGGAGATTGAGTGATGACTTGATTTTCATTTTGGGCACGTATTAAGGTTTTAAGAATCTACTTTTATAAATGAGGGACCGAAGGATTAGTGTCACGACCCGTTTCCGTGGGCCGGACCGGCACTAGGACCTGGGTGGGCTTAAGGCCCCCAAAGCCCGTAGTAAGCCTAACTTATTTAAATCTTACATTCTATTCATAATTATGGATTCAGGCCCAATAATTTATTTCACAAATATATATCCAAAGTACAACCCACATAATAAATGTCTATACTCTATTTGATCATTTACAACCCAGTTGGAATACAATTGCGGAACTCTACCTGTACATTTACTTCATTATTTTCTCATTAACAGTCTTCTATAATTAATGTTTCAACTCCATAGGACTTTCTTCTATTACCTGAAAAAAAAATAAGTAGGCAGGGGTGAGCGCCAAACTCAATGAGTAGGGTTAGATAACCCTCTCACCCCACACAATCACACAGATGCTAAAATATTTTTATCTGATCACCGATTTAGTATATGATCATGCAGTTTATCACACAAATGGCAATACAACAGCAATCACAATTATTATCACCTTCATATAATCACATCACGTGGAAATTAGTCAGTGGAGTCACCGAAACCCCCGATGAGCCGTCCTCCCACATGGCCCATCCTCTCACGTGTGCACCAGGGAGCCGATCCCCCATACTGGCCGACCGGTCTAATCCTCACTTGACCAGCCCTCTCATTTTTTTTTTTTTCTATCCTCTCTTTTCTTTTTCATATCAACAGGAGGCAACCCGGTGGTCTCCATCCAATCTAGATCATCAAGCGCTCACAACAGGAGGCCACCCTGCGGGCTGCGATCAAATCTAGATTATCCGGTGCGCAACAACGAGAAGCCAACCCGTGGTTAACGGTAACGGTAACGGTAGGTGCACACGGGGGCGCCGATCTCCCATTTACCCGGCTAACGGTAATCAGGATCCATATAACGGTAACGGTAATCATAATCGGGATCCATATAACGGTAACGGTCTCACAAACCCATGGTGACCCACTTCATCCCAATTCCACACAAACAAAGCACAGCATAGTCACAACACAAATAATCAAACAATTTTTAATATCAACAAATAGTGCATCACAGTATGATAATTCAACAAAATAATGCATGATAACATTTAGCCGTGAATGCATGAATGCAAGCGGATGATACTAGTTATCTAACACTACTCACAGTTCTTTATTGTCCTTTAAAAGGACTGCCTTTTTAGCCACATGCTTCCAGCTTTTGTCCTCGCATTTTTGAATTTTTATAATCCTCTAAAATAAACAAGAAAATTCTAAGTAAGAATTCTAATTCGGAAAATTATATTTCACATTCGTTTATTAGTTTTGGTTACCAGTCATTTAATTCACTTATTAAATTAAATTATATATATATATATATATATATATATATATATATATATATATATATATATATATATATATATATATATATATATATATATAGTTTTCTAATTTATATATTTATTCTAATTTATCAACTTTAAATAAAAGGTTAAGTAATATTTTATAATAATACTAATAAGAATACTAATATTAATAATAATAATAGTATTAATAAGAATAATATGATTGATAATATAATATTACTAACAATAATAATTTAATTCGTACTATCTATTAGAGTTCTAAAAATAATCTAATTCCTACCGAAATTTCGGCAGCATCTCCCCTAAAAGTTGGACTATCCTCCTGTTAAAATATCAACAATTTATCAAATATTCAATCCATACGGCCCATCCGTCGGGCAATTAATCAAACAACATTTTCCCATCCTCCTTCAATCTCAACATCACCACACAATCCAAATTATACATTACAATAACATTATATTTAAACTACCTTAATTAAATCAATACTAAAATTATAAAACTGTTAACTACTCACAATTATCAAATTAAATTAACCAAATTACTTAACTACAAATAATAAAATTAATTTAATTAACTAGCATTACTAACATTAACTTAACTAAACTAATTGACTACAAGTAATAAAATTAATTTCATTAACTAATATTTCTAAATTAATTAACTTCAAATAATAAAATTAATTTAATTAACTAATATTACTAACATTAACTAAATCGACTAAAATTATTAAAATTAATCTAACTAAACTAAATCAATTAACTAAATAAATTCAAGAACCCTAACTTAACTAAATAAATTACCTACAAACAATTAATTTCATTCTCTAAAACTAAATTATACCTAATATATTGTTGCCGGAATTCGATTAACCGGAAATGGGGCTGGTGGCCGGAGGTCGACTGGCGGTGTGGAGAGAGGCGGCGAGGGCTGGGCGGCGCGCAGTGGATCTGCTGTTTCTCGCCAGTCACACAGAGATAGACGCAGGGAAGAAGGAAGGAGAAGAAAAGAAAAGAAAAGAAAAGAAAAGAAAGAAAGAAAGAAGAAAAGGAAGAAAGGAGGAGGAGGTGGTGGTGCGGTGGTGGGCTGGAGGTGGCGCAGAAATGGTGGGTGAGAAATGAAGGTGCAGCGCTGGATATAAGAAAAAAAAGAATTTTCTAGATGGTTTGGGTCGAACCAGTTCGGTTCGATTCGATTCGGCCCAAATCATCGATTTTTAACTGGTTTTCAGCTTTTTCAATCGGTTTTCGATCCGGTTTCTCACAGTATTCGCACTAAAATATTAATATTAATTTCCAGGCTGTTGATTCATTAAATTTAATTGGAAAATCTTTGAAAATAAAAATTCGGGTTGTTTCAGTCTTCCCCCCTTAAAAAAAATTCGTCCTCGAATTTTAAAAGTAACAATAGACTAGGATGCAATAGTTGTTTACGATAATGGTGGTTGTGCTTCTCACATAATGGTGCAACTGCTAAAAGTTATTTCATTCACAATCAGGAGAATACTTATTCATTCCAATGTTTAGATATCCACCTTACCATAGTTAATTTAAATTTGAATCGTACTATATCTCCAAGTCGTCAACTCAAGTCAAATATTCATAACCCTAAGCACAGATTCGACACTAATATTCACTTTTACATGTAAGAATTTAAATCCCTTATAACTTCTGCTCAAGTAAGAGTTATTAATCTCATTAGCTATTATAGGCAATAATCATTGCTCAATAAGACGCTCATACACAAACCAAGTATTAAGTCTTCTAATACAAGAATCCACGTATTCAAATTTACTACTATCCCAATTTAGAATCCTTATTTCAAAATTCAAAACCTACATGCTAACTCATCCATTTATCAACTCAACCATTTTCCAACTAAAGATAGATACACAATCTCTTTTCAAATCCTACTAATGAGAATCCCATAAAAAAACAAGTAGTGCATCAATTATGTAGAGAAAATTTAAACTCACCATCAAGTCCCTATTTTAGTTATTAACTTCTCTATTCCTCTTTCCAATTTGTCATACCATACCATTTCTTAACTAATTATGACTAGAAATTATGCAACTAGCCCTGTTAGCTATTGCCATGCCAAATAATTTTTAATGTATTTTCTAAAATTTGCAAATGCCATTCTATTATACTCGATTCCATGAAGAAATCCAGCCTAGATATATATATATATATATATATATATATATATATATATATATATATATATATATATATATATATATATATATTTTACGAGCTAAATCAAAATGTAAAATTCTCCAAACTGTCGTTTATATCCAATTTACTTATTTCTTCTGTCTTTAATCAATCTTTTAAACCTAAGTTTACGTATCTAGAAATCACGAATCCTAAACAAGTAGTGCCTTTTGCTCTAACTAAGTAAGAGATTAAGAATGTTAACCCATAATTCAACTCCTGTTTAGACGATGTCCTTTGTCTTAATCCCATGAATGCCTATGAATATTCAGATAATAATATCATTGGTTTATTCCTTTTCTCCAAGTCTATCTTAATGTCTATCATCTGTAAAATTTATACCTAACACGATCGAGGAATATCCTCAACCTCAATTATGTTATCTCTATATTCTTTACTCCAAATAAGGTTAATACCTCATTGAATCCTTCAACATCGGAGTTACAATGTACCAATCCTCAATGGACCTAATTAATTAAGTATTTCCTTAAACCACAAGATATGTCGCAAGCTGCCATTTATAACACAATTATATTCATTCAATCATAATTGCTACCAATTACTAAGAAATTCGGAATAGGTTTACATTGACTCTGAATTATATTTCAATAATTCTCACCTTAATTAGTACCTCAATCATTCCATGGGTAATTTAAACTAATAATTTATCTAATTGACACACATGAGTTGGCGTTCCAATATAATTAAAATGTAATCTTAACCATCTCGTTACCCATCCAATAATCTTATAGTTTATGTTTTCAATCCTCGAATACTTATGTGTATCCTCCTTACTAAATTTGTTAAAATTAGTCCAAATCCACTTATTTATTCTTATACAAATCTCAATATTCCAAATGAATAGTAAAATTAAAACTTAATTAGTTCATTGACGTATAAAATACTCTAGATACCTTTCTGTTCCCTAGAGGCATAATTATATCTCCCTTTCTCCATCCAATAAACTAAGTAACTTACAAAAATGCACTAAGTAATAGGAATTTCTTATTCTAACTACTTTGCATCAAGACATTACATTTATTCATATTCATCGCCACCTCAAGCTGAACCTCATGATTCTTCATCAACTCTTATTCCCAGTTATTACTATTAATAACACTCATCACTTGTACATAATACATTTATAAGCTCATTATATGGATTCGATTCATATAACTCATAAAACTATATCCTAACTAGACGCTGTCAAATGACAGAAGTCAAAAAAATTTCTTACTCTCAAGTAGAAAGTCTATCTTTCTTCCTGAATATAAGTACTTAGTTCTTTTCCTCATCGGGATTACAATCCTTGAATCATTTATCTATTTGTTTATCACCAGACATTTAATAGCTTCCTACATTTGATCTCTTTTTAGATTCTAAATTTACTATTTATGAACCACTAAATTCTCGAAACTCACCTCGCAAGACCCGATAAACTCAACTCAAAAGTTTGGTCATAACATTATCAATTATTTGTTTAATATTCTAGTAGAATTATCACCGACAGTGATAATTATTTTAAACCTCAAAGCCATTTTCCTACCTTCAATAATATACATGTTCCATCATTCTACCATTAATAATATTTCACTTCTTTTTGTCTAGCTACATATTCTTAACTACTTATTCTAAAGCATCTTTTTAACTTTCAAAAAAAATTTTTTTTTTTTTTGTTTTTTTTTTAATTTAATTACATCATAAAATTACTATTCATGATCATTTAATTTCTTAACATTCACATTCTCTCTATATTCCAAGAGATAACAAGAAACTGTTTAATTATACCAACATTATTCTCCTTCATTCTTTATATTCAAATTATGTTCAAATTATATTCAAATTTTATTCGAGCTATAATTTTCCTAATATAATTATCATCGAATATAATAGCATTTCAATCCCAAAACCACTAATTTCCTTTGCTATCTTTTACTTTCATTTTATTATACTTGCTCCATAAGTTTAGTCTGGCTTGTTAAACATCCTACATGTACTAGGATCTTAATTATATTACACATGGATCCATAACTCTTTCATGACTTGTAAACCACAATTTTTCTACACTCATGAAATCCCAAAATATAGAAATCCTTATCTTAAATCCCCTAATACATCATCACTCCTATTTTTTTTTATCAATTTTAATAACAATGACCCAAATTTATCAAACTCCAAATAATAATTATCCTCATTTAAATCATACTAATTTATACTCATCACGTTTCTGTAATTGATTCTTCTTAATATCCATACAATAACAGGACTAGATCCATCCTTACTTATCTAATTCAGTAGTACTATATCAATTCAATAATTGGACAATTATCTCTCCATGTCCGATGTCATTCATCAATACACTTAATCATCATAGCCCACTATTTACATAACATAAGTACCTTAATTCCCTTATGGAGTCATTAACTCCTTCTCAGATTATAGAATCTCCCATTAAACAAAAATCATTATTTGTAATTCACATACCATCGAGTGTGCAACAATTATTTTAAATATCAAAAGGCTAAATACCATTAGATTTAATTCTTACTTGTACCATATTAAACCATAAGATGCCACAATCCACACAATATCCTTTACTAAGTACATAAAGATTAGAGTACTTTATCTCTTACTAAGAATCACAATTTACTTTTCTTATAACCACAATAATTTATATTATTCCCTATATTCATACCCTTGAAAAGAAATAGCTGATGAATGCTACAATACACTTTTCTTCACCAAGCAGTAATTAATTCTCATAATTAAAAATCACTTGGTATAATAATTCCACCAATGTTATTCTTTATGAAAAATACTCATCACCAATTATTATAGCAAATCACACCAAATCCTTTAATATTTAAACCTTATAAAAATTAGTTATGTATTTATACTAATTAATGTAACTATTCCATCCAGAAAAATATTTATCTCCACAGTTCTAATAAATTCCACCAACCATATCATGTAAACTTCATCAAATAAATACGCTAAAATCAATACCCTCATTAAATAGATCCTAATGTCCTTGACCCCGAATCATCTAACTCTTTTATCAATTAAGACTAGCAGCCCATTCTCAATATACCCCTGCTGTACGTACACATATATACAAATCTATGCAATTTCAAGCATGTATTCCACAGTCAACATATATTAAATAACACTAGCATGCTTTTATTATTTACTTCAACCTATTAAGCACATATCACTTATCCTCTTATCTAAATGTTATTCCATAGGAGAAAATTTAAATTTTTAAGCTAAGGACACAGTTTCCATTAGAAAGAGTACACTGGTTGATCAGGCCACTGCACTTCCTTCTAATTTCTTCTGTGTTTCAAAGCTTTAACTAACCTTTAAAATATCATTATTTATAGATATAATTATCTTTCACCATTTATTTATCTATTTATTTATTCTTATTATTTATTTTATTTATGATTCTGTGACTGTCTTAGTGCACAGTGCGTCCACCTGCACCAAGACCGTCTCCTATTTAGTGTCTCTCCTTTGTTGGTTACGGCCGATCCCAACGTAGGAGTTTTATATTCAATTTCTTATGTTCCGCAATTGATTCCTAAGGCCCAACTTAATGCTCTGATACCAACTTTGTCACGACCCGTTTCCGTGGGCCGGACCGGCACTAGGACCTGGGTGGGCTTAAGGCCCCCAAAGCCCGTAGTAAGCCTAACTTATTTAAATCTTACATTCTATTCATAATTATGGATTCAGGCCCAATAATTTATTTCACAAATATATATCCAAAGTACAACCCACATAATAAATGTCTATACTCTATTTGATCATTTACAACCCAGTTGGAATACAATTGCGGAACTCTACCTGTACATTTACTTCATTATTTTCTCATTAACAGTCTTCTATAATTAATGTTTCAACTCCATAGGACTTTCTTCTATTACCTGAAAAAAAAATAAGTAGGCAGGGGTGAGCGCCAAACTCAATGAGTAGGGTTAGATAACCCTCTCACCCCACACAATCACACAGATGCTAAAATATTTTTATCTGATCACCGATTTAGTATATGATCATGCAGTTTATCACACAAATGGCAATACAACAGCAATCACAATTATTATCACCTTCATATAATCACATCACGTGGAAATTAGTCAGTGGAGTCACCGAAACCCCCGATGAGCCGTCCTCCCACATGGCCCATCCTCTCACGTGTGCACCAGGGAGCCGATCCCCCATACTGGCCGACCGGTCTAATCCTCACTTGACCAGCCCTCTCATTTTTTTTTTTTCTATCCTCTCTTTTCTTTTTCATACCAACAGGAGGCAACCCGGTGGTCTCCATCCAATCTAGATCATCAAGCGCTCACAACAGGAGGCCACCCTGCGGGCTGCGATCAAATCTAGATTATCCGGTGCGCAACAACGAGAAGCCAACCCGTGGTTAACGGTAACGGTAACGGTAGGTGCACACGGGGGCGCCGATCTCCCATTTACCCGGCTAACGGTAATCAGGATCCATATAACGGTAACGGTAATCATAATCGGGATCCATATAACGGTAACGGTCTCACAAACCCATGGTGACCCACTTCATCCCAATTCCACACAAACAAAGCACAGCATAGTCACAACACAAATAATCAAACAATTTTTAATATCAACAAATAGTGCATCACAGTATGATAATTCAACAAAATAATGCATGATAACATTTAGCCGTGAATGCATGAATGCAAGCGGATGATACTAGTTATCTAACACTACTCACAGTTCTTTATTGTCCTTTAAAAGGACTGCCTTTTTAGCCACATGCTTCCAGCTTTTGTCCTCGCATTTTTGAATTTTTATAATCCTCTAAAATAAACAAGAAAATTCTAAGTAAGAATTCTAATTCGGAAAATTATATTTCACATTCGTTTATTAGTTTTGGTTACCAGTCATTTAATTCACTTATTAAATTAAACTATATATATATATATATATATATATATATAGTTTTCTAATTTATATATTTATTCTAATTTATCAACTTTAAATAAAAGGTTAAGTAATATTTTATAATAATACTAATAAGAATACTAATATTAATAATAATAATAGTATTAATAAGAATAATATGATTGATAATATAATATTACTAACAATAATAATTTAATTCGTACTATCTATTAGAGTTCTAAAAATAATCTAATTCCTACCGAAATTTCGGCAGCATCTCCCCTAAAAGTTGGACTATCCTCCTGTTAAAATATCAACAATTTATCAAATATTCAATCCATACGGCCCATCCGTCGGGCAATTAATCAAACAACATTTTCCCATCCTCCTTCAATCTCAACATCACCACACAATCCAAATTATACATTACAATAACATTATATTTAAACTACCTTAATTAAATCAATACTAAAATTATAAAACTGTTAACTACTCACAATTATCAAATTAAATTAACCAAATTACTTAACTACAAATAATAAAATTAATTTAATTAACTAGCATTACTAACATTAACTTAACTAAACTAATTGACTACAAGTAATAAAATTAATTTCATTAACTAATATTTCTAAATTAATTAACTTCAAATAATAAAATTAATTTAATTAACTAATATTACTAACATTAACTAAATCGACTAAAATTATTAAAATTAATCTAACTAAACTAAATCAATTAACTAAATAAATTAACTAAATAAATTCAAGAACCCTAACTTAACTAAATAAATTACCTACAAACAATTAATTTCATTCTCTAAAACTAAATTATACCTAATATATTGTTGCCGGAATTCGATTAACCAGAAATGGGGCTGGTGGCCGGAGGTCGACTGGCGGTGTGGAGAGAGGCGGCGAGGGCTGGGCGGCGCGCAGTGGATCTGCTGTTTCTCGCCAGTCACACAGAGATAGACGCAGGGAAGAAGGAAGGAGAAGAAAAGAAAAGAAAAGAAAAGAAAAGAAAGAAAGAAAGAAGAAAAGGAAGAAAGGAGGAGGAGGTGGTGGTGCGGTGGTGGGCTGGAGGTGGCGCAGAAATGGTGGGTGAGAAATGAAGGTGCAGCGCTGGATATAAGAAAAAAAAGAATTTTCTAGATGGTTTGGGTCGAACCAGTTCGGTTCGATTCGATTCGGCCCAAATCATCGATTTTTAACTGGTTTTCAGCTTTTTCAATCGGTTTTCGATCCGGTTTCTCACAGTATTCGCACTAAAATATTAATATTAATTTCCAGGCTGTTGATTCATTAAATTTAATTGGAAAATCTTTGAAAATAAAAATTCGGGTTGTTTCAATTAGGTTTAGGAATTAGGTTAAATTTTTTTTTGAGACCACTTCATTATAAATAAAATTAAATTACATACATAAGAAGTAGCATTACAAGTAGTTTGTACGACAAACTCCAACACAAATTAAGCAACTATATTTATTTTAATCTAAACAAGAATTTATACTTCAATATTATATATAAAAAAAAATTAAAAGAGTACAAATATATAATGAGCATAGTCAACGTGCAAGACACGTCATAAAAAAGACTAATACTATACATAAAAGTGGAAAATGAGGGGAATAATGAGATTACCTATGATAACCTTAATGAAAGTTTAGAAATCCTAACATATCTTGAGTTATTGGATTGTTGAAAATAGTTTTAAGTTTATTAAATTATTTGATAATTTATAATTGATAAATTATAATTTTTTAATATTTTTATTAATCGATTAAAAAAATATATTAGTATATTATTTTTAATATTATTTTTTTACAGGTAATATTATTCTTTTAATATATTGTTCTAATTGAACTTTCAATAGTTCATTATTTATGATATTAATTGTTTCAAAACAATAGATTATTATTTTAATTTTAAAATAAACTTCAAAATGTAACAAAAAAAAACATCTATAAAAAATTCTGTTTTATTGGTTTTTTTTATATATAACTTTTGAAATTTAAATTTTTTTTCTTATTTATATATATTTATCTATATCTAAATTTTTCATAAATTCAAATCAACATTCAATGACATACGATCATATTATTTAGTTTTTTTTTAAAGAAATCGATGCTAATTAAAGTTTAACCTTATCACTTTCAAAAAAATTGAAGTCTAATCTTATAATTAATAATAAATTTTTCATTTTATTTTCTACAATTATTTTATTAAATATATTTGACTTTTAATGTTGTCTTATCATATTAAAATTAGTTTAAGAAAAATATTATTCGCTTATAATATGAATATTATTAATCATGTCTTAATATTATATTATTCGCTTATAATATGAATATTATTAATCATGTTTTAACATTATATAAATATCTAGAGAATATAAGAGAAAAATTATAATCATATTTAATATTATATAAGAATAAATTAATGAGTATAAACAACGAGTAATACTGAATACTATTAACGTGCAACGCACGTCACAAAAAACACTAGTGTGTATATATATATGTTGTTTTCTCTCTTCGACTTATTACTGTTATTGCAAAATTAATTGGTACAACAATTAATTTTGCTGAAAAGTTGAAAAAATAATGATTAAAGGAAGCATTACTTTTTAGTTATTTATTTTATTATACACGTCAATAGTATAGAGGAAATGCTGCCAGATTTTGGGAAAAACATTTATTAAAGAACTTAATTAGTTATATCCTTAATAGGTGGTGACGACTAAAACTTTTAGTATTACTAATTCCATTATTATTATTATTATTATCATTATAAAATATTACTTACCAAATAACTAGAAGCTTTATTAAAAGTTATGAATTAGAATAAATAAATAAATAAAGGAACAGTATATATATATATATATATATATATATATATATATATATATAGTTTAGTTCGATAAGTTAGATAAGCAACTATTAACCAAAAAGAATAAATGAATGCGAAAAATATTTCTCGAATTAGAACTCTTATTTAGAAAAATTTTTTTTTTTTAGATGTTTATAAAGTTTCACAATGTCAAGACAAAAGCTGGAAGAGTGCAGTAATAAAGATAGTCCTTTTACGAAAAATGAAGAACAATGAGTAGTGTTAGATAATTCGCATCATCCACCTATATTTGCATCTGTGCATTCACGGCTAAATGCTAGACATGCATTACTTAGTAAATTGTATTTTGTGTTGCATTATTTGTTGCTATTGTAAATGATTTGATTAGTTGTAATGTGCTTTATATTTGCTTTGCTTGTGGGGGTTGGGATGAAGTGGGTCACCGTCGGATTTGTAAGGGTGGTCTACGATATCGTCGGCCATGTATGGGGAGATCGGTGCTCCCATATGCATCTGGTGATATATAATATAAAAAACCACAACGTGGCTTCCTGTTGGTATGAAAAAGAAAAGAAGTATATAAAAAAAATGAGAGGGGTGGTCAACTGAGGTTGAGATCGGTCGGCCATGTATGGGGATCGGCTTCTGGTGCACACGTGATGAGAGGACGGGCCATGTGTGAAGATGGCTCGTCGGGGGGTTTTGGTGATACCACTGACCAATTTCCATGTGATGTGATTGTGTGAAGGTGTTAATATTTGTGATTGCTGTTTTTTTTATCATTTTTGTGATTAACTGCATGATCATATAACTAGTCGAATGACTATATTGATTTATTTATGCATTTGTGTGATTGTGTGGGGTGAGAGGGTTATCTAACCCTACTCATTGAGTTTGGCGCTCACCCTCGCCTTCTCATTTTTTTTTTTCAGGTAATAGGAGGAAAGAAGAACCCTATAGAACCAACCGAGTTGAAATACAAATATAGAAAATTATTAAAAGTTGTATTAAGCACGTAAATGAAAAGAAATGCAAATCATGGAGTTCCGCAATTGTATTCCAAATGGGTTGTAATTGAATAATATGGATATATATATTAATTATGTGAATTGTATTTTTGATAAATCTGTGGAATATAGTTAATAGGCCTGAAGCCATGATTATGATTATAATATGCGTTCAACTAATATAGGCTTACTTCGGGCCTAGGAGGCCTTAAGCCCACCCAGGTCCTAGTGTCGGTCCAACTCTTGGAAACGGGTTGTGACAGTAGATAATAAAATTAAAAATTAAAAATTAAAAAATTTCAATTTTTATTTTGATTAAGTAGTGATTAATAATTTTGGTTCTTCAAATTTCAATGCTGTTAATAATCAGAATTAATTTGACATAAATGATTTGATTAAAAGATTAATTCGATTAGGTTCAGCTAAGTTAAAAAAAAAAAAACTTTGGTTAAGTTATTTCGGTTAAAATTGTTACTCAAATTTTGAGTTGGTCAAATGCTCACCCCTACTATTAGACACTTGAAATCCTTTTTCGATTGTTAATCTATGTATAAACTATATTCATTTTGCTAAATTTGACAGTTTTGACTTTTTATAAAAATTTAAAAATAATTGAATCGCATTAATTTAGAAAAAATAAGAGAATTATTATTTAATTCAAACAAAGTTTAGTGTAGATATGTAAACAATCAGGGACGAAGCTACCTGGTGGAGGAAAGGGCAATTGCACCCCTCCTATTTAAAAAAAAAAAAAAAAGCTCCCTTTACATGTCTGTGATTTGAACCTTACTCAAAAGGAATTTTTAAAACACCTTTAACCTTTTTTCTCTCTCCTTTTTTTCATAATTTTCTCTTAATAAATTTTTATTGTAGTTTGCCCTCTCTTTTATAAATTTTAGCTTCGTCTCTATAAATAATGGTAAAGTTTGAATAAAATAACCCCAGTAAATTCACAAAAATAATATAAAAAATAATCTAGTTACATTTAATGAATAGAGGTGTGAAAGTGAAGTGGGGAGTGGAATACAATAACCCTAGTAAATTTATAGATTGACAAAAATATCTTAAAATTTTTAATTTTATTGGTTGAATAAATAAAAATAATTTAATTGAATTGATTATATATTAATTTCCTATTTAAATTTAAATTCTACTGGTAAAAAAATAAAATAGAAATTATTAAAAAAATAAGAAATCTTTAATAGTGTACAAATTATAAAACACTAAAAGAGGATGGGGTGAGTATTGTTCATGTCCCCATCCCCCCAGCATGGAAAGTTTATGTAACATTGTTTTTGCGTTTTTGTTGTAAGTGGAATGTGGATGGATTAGTTAGCGCACTGGCTAAGGGCTTGAGGGGTGGGAGTCGAGGTAAGGGCTGTTTTGTTTTTGCTGTTCTTTCTTTTTTTCCTTTAGTGTTTGTGACGCGTGTAGAGGCAACGTGGTTTCATGTTTGCCATATTAGAATTTTTTCTTTTTTTTCTTTGCTTCTCTTTTCTTTTCGTTTTCTCTCTTTTCTCAACGCTCGGTTTTCTTTTCTTTTCATTTTCCTGCGATTCATCTTCTTCTATTGTGTTTAATTTCTTTTTTTCTTTTTCTCGATTATATTTTCTTTATTTGCATTTTCTTTTTGTTTTTGTTTTCTTCTTTGATCGCGATTTTTGTCTTTCATTTTCTTGCGACTCCTCTTCCTTTTCTACAATATTTGGGTAAAGGTAAGCTTTGGACTTTCATTAATTTATTTCTATGTTATTAATTTGAAGTTAATTGTAGAATCTTTAAATTTGAAAATCTAGGTTTTCTCTAGTATTGTTCATGAACAGGTTTGTTAGTAGCTTCTTTAGTAATTTTATGTGATAAAATGCTAAACCTATTGTTGTTTTTTGATATATTTAGTTTTTATTTGATTTTGATGTATTGCATGCAACTAGGAGTTGTTCTTATTTGATATAATGCGAGTGATATTTGAGCTAAAGGTGAGTTTTGATCTTTAAGGTTTGAACTAAATTTATTTAATCATTTGGTTTGTAAACCAAACCATGGGAAGATTGAGTTTATATTATGGATTGATTGTTGAGATTATTTTTTTCATTTTGTTTTATGGCTGTATATCAGAAGATATACATTGTGGTTCCAACGGCATGGGAATCAACTCGATTGGATGTCATTTGGGTCTCGAACGGACTACTGGAAGCCCAAGAACTCAGAAATCAAGCCAAAAGGTTAGGACAATAATTTGCCCTGATCGGTATCGATCAACCTGGTGGTGGTAATGATCATTACTGGCTGAGCGCCCCGGAGCAGCCTTCACCAGTATCGGTGCTGACATGGTCGATACCGACCAAAGGGCAGTCTAGCCCTGTAAATTGGCACTATCCCCTCATTTTCAGGCACTTCTTATTGCTTGATTGAGCTTTTCTCAAGCATCAATGACTCTATTTCTCCTTGTGTGAATGATTTTAAGGTCTGATTTTGCTCTTCTTCCTTAGTAGATTTAAAACTCGACTTGGTTCTCAAAAGCCGATCCTTTCGACTTTCACTCACACGTTGATCTTCCTTAGACCAAAGCTAAATATTATATATATATATTAAGACTAATTCGGGTCCTCTTGCCCTACCTTAGCATTTTGGAGGAAGAGTCAACCTCCTTGGTTGCTTTTAATTGTAGAGCTATGCAATCGTACTCTTGCGCCCTAAATCTCGAAACCCCTTGTCCTAGGGTATAAATACTAAACTCAATCTTTGTCAATTAAGCTCGGTCTGTTCGACACTATATAAACTGTCAAGAATGGTCCATCCAGCATTCAAAATGCTTTAAGCCTGGTCAGTTCAGCCCCTAATATAAAATCAGTTTTTAAACTCAAAACCCTACCATCTTAATCGATGGTAGAACTTCGTGTGCCCTGATCCTCATACAAACGAGGTAAGAAGGCATACATATGGATTTTAGCTTAGGTAGTGGGCCTCCGATCGAACTGACCGGTCGAGATCTAGGGAAATGTGTCGCACGACCTAGAATTCTCGATTAATGAGGCAAGAGTTGGGCTTCCCCTTTGAATTACACCTCTTTATTCATTTATACTTTTTAATGTAATATATTACTGATATTTTCATGTATTATAAGTATGATCATGCATATATAATTGTCATCCACGCAAATGATAATTTCATTTATCGTTCAAACCGTTAATTCACACGAAAAAGGCTGGAAGCCTAGTCCCTAAACCCAATAATTCAAGGCTAGTGCAGTTTATCCTTGTGGCAAACTAAAACGGAGTCAATCATAGGGTTTTTACCTTATATTTTGTCCTAAAATAAAAATAAATTAAGGTGGCGACTCTAAACACATCACATAAGTCAAAGCACTGCAAAGATCCAATCCGAAAACTTAGGCGCTAAACTAAGTCATAATCAAACAAGAGGAACTGTAAGGAGTTCGTCATTCCTTGAGAAACCGACCAATGAGCCTGTCTAGTCAACTCCGTCCTTCGAATCTTCCCATGGCGCTTGAGAGGGGACTCATAGCTGGCGACTCCATTGGAAACTTTTTAACATTTTTTTCAAACTAAAAAATGTAGTAAGAGGACTACTGAGTAGGTTTCGAATTCCGGTATGGGTTTAAATCGAGAAATCACCTTTTGCATACATTCAGAAGCATCATTTGGGATCTTTTCCTGTCATTAGAACTAAGCAAACCGAGTTGTTATTATCACCTAGGGGAAATCTTCCTTAGAGTTGCCTCCAGTCAAGAAAGCTGTTCGTCCAATCCTGCGTACCTTCGATCCTTTCGGTAGGCTAAAGGATTTCGTGTACCAATCATTCCATTTGATATGATATGGTCAAATGACGAGGTATATTCCAACTCTAGCAGATGTGACCCTTAAAACTAATCCACCTAAAGCATGTAATGTCCCTAGAACTGATCTCTAGGATTATATGCACCCAAAAATCATGAAACCATTTTGGCATCACACCCACGCATTCAAGCATTCCATGTCATGGACTAAGAAATCCCTAAACACCAACCAGTAGTCAACCTAAACGCCAACCAGTAGTCAACCTAAACACCAACCAGTTGTTAACCAAAACACAAATCCTTACTCTAGGAGATATACCAAACTAAAACACCATACCATAAGCCTCAAACATTATCCTAAGCTACTAAACAGTACCAAAAGCCTCAAACACTGACCTGAGCTACTAAACACCAAAAGCCTCACCCAAGTACCTCAAAAAATATCAAAAAGACTTAAAGCGAACCTAAGCACCTAAACCAGGGGCAACGCCTTGATCAAAGCCTCAAATATTGATCTGAGCATTGCCTTCCACATTTCCTAAGCCTCAAACATCGACATGAGCACTACCAAATTTCAAAAGCCTCAAACACTAACCTGAGCAAACACTACTATACCTAAAGCCTCAAACATTGACCTGAGCTACTAAATGCCAAAAGCATCACCCGAGCACCTCAAAATACCATAAGCCTCAAACAGTGACCTGAGCAAACACTGACCTGAGCACCCTAAAAATCCTTAAGTCTCAAACACCAACTTGAGCTATAAAGTAGCCTTAAACTGGAACTAAGCACCTAAACCGGGGGTAATGCCTCGATCAAAGCTTTAAATATTAATATGAGCATTGCCTTTCACATTCTTTAAGCCTCAAACACTGGCCTGAGCACTACCAAATACCATAAGCCTCAAACAATGACCTAAGCAAACACTACTATACCCAAAGCCGCAAACACCTACCTGAGCACCCTAAAATTCCTTAAGCCTCAAACTCCAACCTAAGCTACCAAAAAACCTTAAATCGGACCTAAGCACCTAAACCGGGGGCAATGTCCTGATCAAAACCTCAAATACTAATTTGAGCATTGTCTTCCACATTTTTTAAGTCTCAAACACCAACCTGAGCACTACCAAACTCCAAATCCCTTAGACACTGACCTTGGCACTACCAAATTCCTTAAGCCTCAAACATCAACCTGAGCTGCCAAAAAGCCTTAAACCCGACCTAAGCACCTAAACCGAGGGCAATGCCTTGGTCAAAGCCTCAAATACTAATCTAACCAGTGCCTTCCACATTCCCGAAGCCTCAACCATTGACCGGAGTACTACCAAACTTCAAAAGCCTTATACATTGACTTGGAGCACCCTAAAATTTCTTAAGCCTCAAACACTGACCTGAGCTCCCTAAAATTTCTTAAGTCGCAAAGACTGACCTAAGCACCCAAACTGGTGGCAATGCCCCAACCAAAGCTTCAAATACTGATCTGAGCATTGCCTACTAAAATTACGAAAAAGCCTCAGACACTGACTTGAGCTACCAAAAAGCCTCCATACTGACCTAAGTACCATAAACACCAAAAAGCTTTAAGCTACACCTAAGCTCCATACAGTGGGGCAAAGCCCCAACTTAAGACTCAAACATTGACCCGAGCAACATTACACCATCTTAGCCTCAAATAATAAGAACCTACTAAACAAAAACCTCAAACATTGATCTGAATTCTAAACCCTGATAACGCATGCTTTTAAACTAAAAGTTAAATACTGATACATCCTTTTTATTTCTTCTAGAGAATAACAATAATGGTTACACCTACTGATTTGAGAGCTATGATGGAAGAGATGCTCATGGATCAAAAAACCCATTTTCGAACTATGCTCATTGAACAAAATGATAGCCTCCATAATGCTATAACCACTCCGTGGGAGACTAAACTGGGGGAAGTTAGGACCCTGACCACTACTAGTCAGAATGGAACTAAGTACATAAATAATTTTAATTTAATTGCATGGGATTAATTAGATTAATTTAGTATTGACTCAAATAAATTGCATGACCTTTAGAATTAATCAATTAGCATAGAATTAATTAATTAGACTCAATTAAATGTTTTATTAGCTTAGAATTAATTAGGTTCTTAATTAAGATTGACTTAGAACCTAATTAACTTAGATTTAATTAAGTTGCATGATCACTTAGTTTAGGATTAACTATTTGTTTTCCTTAACTTAGAAAATAAAAAATGACATGATTAATTAGGCTTCTTTTCTTGAATGCATGTTCAGCTTAGTTTTAAATAAATGTTTAAATTAGTCTTTTTAATCACATACTTTAGGTTAGGGACCTTAAAATATTTTCTTGAATTCAAGCATCTTTTTTCTCCAAACTTGGCAAACAAATTAGGAACCATACCTATGTCTTAATACTTTGTTGAGTATGACTTTAAGCACTCCGTATTTACTGCACTTTGTTGTAATTGCCTTCAATGTGAGACTCTAAGCTTTTGAATGGCATGAGTATGCCTTAGATGAATGGATAGGATTGCTTGTTTTCTTTGCTTCATTATGCGCACCGCGATAGGCTTTTTTCTTGAAACTTTTGGCAACAAAAGCCAAATGAACCATTTTCACACTAAATAGGTGACTAAAGCCTCTTTTTCAAACTCTTTAGTGACTAAAACCATTTTTTCACATCCATGGGGACTAAAGCCAAAACACTTTCACTTTTTAATCACTTGGCGACTAAAGCCACTATTCAATCAAATTGGTGACTAAAGCCACTTTTTTAACCAATTAGCGACTAAAGCCATTTTTTCAATCAAAAGCCGCTTTTTCAATCAAATGACACTTTTCCAATCAAATGGCAACTAAAGCCAACTTTCAATCAAAACACACACACACACACACACAAACACACTTTTCATAATAAAAATCCTCATTTCATAATGAGAAGAACTGCTTGTTTCTGATTTCTATTTAATGGGATAAGCAGGCAGACTCGATTACTAAAACTCGAGTTACGAACCAAAAATCCACAATAATCCTTTTTTTGCTTGCTTCATTCAGATTTATTCATTTCTTTCGATTAAGAGACTTGTAATTGCCTTAGAATCCCCATAAGGGGCTAGAGGCAATACTCCTTTTGATACCATTCTTTTCTTTATTTGCTTTTTGTGAATGTTTGATTTATTTCAATTTGGAGAAATGTGTGGTCATCCTAAAATCCCTTTAAAAGGGCTAGAGATGGCATTCCCTCTTAATTAGCTCTGTTCATTTAAATGTTTTCTTAGATATTTTATACTTAGTTGGGAGATGTGTGGCCATTCTAGAATCCTTTAAACGAGGCTAGAGATGGCACTCCTTTTTATTCTTTCATTGCTTTATTTATCATTTTATTTATTAATTACTTTAAATTGCTTTCTTATTATTGCCATGCCTTTATCCATCTTTAAATTGTTTTTCATTCGACGAAGCATTAACACTTAGGCTAATTAATTGATATTTTAAAATCAAAAACCTAGTCCCCGAATCCTCCTCGATTTTGATGATTAGTGCTTTTTTATCCATTTGGACCAATGTCTGGAGTCAAATTAGGGTTTTTCTTAGGTTTTTCCGTCAAAATAAAAAATGTAAGTGACGACTCCTTTTCAAAGAAAGCAATCAGATTAAATAGACTTTCACACTTTGAACCCAACTCAATATGAGCGTCCCAAATCCTTTTTAGCGGATTGGACTAGGTGCTCAAGTTGGGGCCTCACAGCTGGCGACTCCACTGGGGAGTTAAATTTTTTAATAAAGTGGACTACTGATTGGTTTAGAAAATAAGACAAAATTATTTCAAGCAATCTTCCCATTGGTTTTTCTTTTAATGCTTTGTCCTTCATGCATCATTCCATTTGCATTCAAGCCTTAGAACCAAATAAGATGAACTTCTGGGTTATGAGTAGTGTCGTTCCAACAACTCTCCTTGAGGCTGTTGGGCCAGTTGCAAAATTACCCAACCCACGATGAATCCTCAAGATCTTTTAAGGTATAACGAGTATGCATGTACCATTTTACCCATGTGCAACTCTTTGTTATGCACATGGTTAGGCATATTGCTACTCTAGTGTGACGGGACCCTTTCAACCAAACCATCTTATGTACCTGATTTGTATACCTTTTCAATGAAGGGAGCCATGTCTGGGACACCTATGAATGACCAACTGGATTTGATCAAGGAACAGTTTGCTGCCACCCTAAAGAGGCAAGAAGATGCTTTCAAGGCCATTTTGGATGAAGTAGCCGCTGTTATCACTCGAGCGCTGAAACTGGATGTCGGTAAGTCGACCTTTGTAGACTTGACAGGAAATGCTTTTGGGCAAGAAGGCCCATCCTAGCCTAGTTCATCATAAGCTCCTTCGACGCCTCTCGGTTCATCGCCTCTCGGCACTAGCTCTCCACTACCGAGCGAGGAAAGTAAGAAGATGTTGGAAAAAATGGAAGCTATGGAAAGAACCCTGCATGCCTTGAAAACCCATAAGAAAGTAATCGATGTGGACTCACTGACTTTGTTTCTTCAGCAAGGCTCCCCCCTAACTTCAAGATGCCACACCTAAATAAGTTTGATGACACTACTTGCCTAAAAACCCATTTGAAGATGTATGTTGGTGCTCTTAACCCCTTTGGAGTAAGCAATGAGCTCCTTGCTCAATTATTCCAACAATCCCTAACCGGTGCTACCCTTAAATTGTTTGTGAGTTTGGATAAGTCATACAAGAGGAGTTGGAAAGAAGTGTGCAATGCCTTCTTTAATAATCAGTACCACTTGTGAATACTCAAATTTTGAGGCTCAAAAAGCCTGTTTTCTCGGACTGCAAACAGTCCGGCCGGACCGGAGGCCATTCGAAAAGTTCACCGAAAGTATGCCAATATGGTACTTGAAACATCCGGAAAATTACGAGGATCGCGGAACTGGTCCCGGAATATTTTTTGGAGGTACAGAACTCCCGAAAAAGCCTTTGGAACGAAAAACTAGCGAGTGGACAGGCCACGGCGGGACGGTAGCGCCCGCCCTCCACGGTGGTAGCGCCCGCCGTCCGCGGCGGTAGCGCCCACCCTCCGGCCTGTTTTTCCCTATAAATACAGCCCCGAATCGACAGTTTTACTCACTCGGTCTGTGTTGACGGACGCTCTCTTCTCCGCTACGCTCCTTGCGGTTCTTTTACTGCTTTTCTGCATTTAGTGTAGGCTTTTATTACTCTGCTGTTGTGATATTTGGTCACTTAATTAAATTAATTTTAATTAAATATTCCCCAAACGAGGAGCTTAATCTGGAATTTTCAAGCTGAAGCTAAGAAGCGGCCGCCGATTAACTCAGGTAATAACGAAACTCTGTCTATTTAATTTCAGCATTTTGTGCATATTCTCTTCTACTCTAATTCTGAATTAAACTGCTGCATAAATGCATTCACGTCATCAATTTGGCAAATAAACTGCCTCAATTAAATATGATTAAGCTTAAATGCCCGGTTAATTAATAATCGTGGTGTTAAAGCCTAAATCCGACAATATTGGCTAAAGTATCTGGTCAATTAATGACTACGGTATAATCGCCTTTATTTCGAACAGTCCGGCTTAAGTCCAATTAATCAATAATTGTGGCTAAATAGCCTTAATTAACAACGTTTTTTTGGCAACAAATTGCCCAATCAATCATTTTGGCAACAAAAAGCCCAAACATCAATTTTTGGCAACAACAAGCCCAAACATCAATTTTTGGCAATAAATTGCCCAATCAACCATTTTGGCGATAAAAAGCTCAAACATCAATTTTTGGCAACAAAAAGCCCAAACATCAATTTTTGGCAATAAATTGCCCAATCAACCATTTTGGCGATAAAAAGCCCAAACATCAATTTTTGGCAATAAATTGCCCAATCAACCATTTTGGCAACAAAAAGCCCAAACATCAATTTTTGGCAACAAAAAGCTCAAACATCAATTTTTTGCAATAAATTGCCCAATCAACCATTTTGGCAACAAAAGCCCAAACATCAATTTTTGGCAATAAATTGCTCAATCAACCATTTTGGCGACAAAAAGCCCAAATATCAATTTTTGGAAATAAATTGCCCAATCAATTAATTTTGGCGACAATCGCCCAATCGACACTTTTGGCAAACAAATTGTCTAAATCAACCCATTTTGGCTAAAAGCCTTCAAATAATCACTTTTGGCAAATAAATCACCTAAATCACATCAACTTTTGGCAACAAATTGCCTAAATCAATCTTTTTGGCTAAAAGCCTTAAATCAACACTTTTGGCAACAAACGCCTAATCAAATCAATCAATTCTTTGGCAAAATACCTAAACAAAATGCACGAAGCATACACACACTCATGCATTAAGCATACCCATTCAAAGCCCTTTAAAAAAGGCCTATCGAACTACGTCGACTTTGATCTTCCATTCAAAAGGAAGTACGTAGGTAAGTTTGGGATTTAACCCCAAGCGGCAAGTCGAAATCACTTAAACATTTCATTGGTCCAATTACATCATTTACCTTGCAAAGCATTCATTCATTAGTTAGTTCATCAACATGAAATGGTCTCAGGATCCACCTCGGGTTCGCAAACTATGCCTTAAGCATTAGGATAATTAATCTAGTAATTAGGTTAATTAAAATTAGAGTCAATTGAGGGTTTTTTCCTAGTTTACCCTAAAATAATTAAACAAGGTGGCGACTCACACATTCACGTGCATTTCTGCCCTTAGTCATATTCATTTTATGACTATTTTTGGGGGAGGGGTTCACAGTTTGGCGACTCTGCTGGGGACTCATGTAATCATTTTGCATAAAGTGGACTACGATTGTTGTGTAAACTAACCTGCCATTCTTTAGGGTATTATTTTACTATGCTTTGTTTTGCAGGGTACCCCAACAAAGACTAAGTATTCTTTCTTTAAGAATGCTTAATAAGGAGAATTTGGACCTAATTGAAATTTACTTTAAATCATTTAAATTTGTTTATTTATTTGCATGAATTGAGAATCCTTTTCTCCATTGCATAAAAAAACGAATTTCAAATGAATTTCTTCTCTTCTGTTCAAATTTCTGAGTTTGGATAGCAAGTAGCGTTGATCGGCAGGTCTCCTTGATTATGCTGACGGACAGCCAAAGCGTCCTCCCTGTTATCGCAAACCATCCCTAATCCTTTTGGGGGTGGCCCATGAGTATGCGTACTGTCGGACCCACGCGAAACTCCTTGTTTCACATGTGGTTAGGTATATCCATGCTCAAGGTTCAAGGGTCCCTTTATAAGCCTATTTTCTATTTGTATCATAGCCTATAGTACCTATCCTTTAGGGCTGTATGTACCCAATGCTTGAAGCATCTCATTAAAACGGATTATGACGTGTTATTGTGCGCATTCACGACATATCATAAACATTGAATAAATACAAAAAGAACACAAAAAATTCTTTTGTTTTTTTTAGTCGTGCACAGTTGGACAAAGAGTCGATCTACCTCACATCAGCTACCCTGATACACAAACCACTATACCCTAATCCAATTACCCTTATACTTACCCACTGTTCAAGTGCCAACATCAGTGCCAGTCACACCTACGGTACCATCCCCAACATCACCAACTTCACCAGCTTCACCAGCTACACCAGCTTCACCTAAAACTCCAACAACCCCACCTGCATCAATGGCTTCAATCTCTGACATCCAAAACCTTATGAGCCAACTGGAGAAGACAAAGGGCCAGCCTCTCTTTCAGGTCAACCCTGAGAATGCCAACTTGCCCCTCTCAGGATTTCAATATGACACAATACAGTGCATAGAGGGAAAAACTGCAAACTCTCGAATTCTCTTTGATTTCGGGACGACGCAAATAAACTGCATGGTGCCTTTGATGCTGAAAATGTCCTAACTGCCGGGAATGGTTATGGCAAGGTCCGGAAAGACATACCCCGCATTGCAAGCTTGGGAATGTCCAGTGAATAAAGGGACTTTTGGGCTAGGATATGAGCCCACTGATGAAGACCTGGCTGGAAGGACTAGGAAAAGAAGGAGAAAGACATAGATGCAGCCATACTTTTTGACTTTGAATGGTCACTTCTGCAATCCGGGAGAAACGATTCCTTATCATGGCTTCCAAGAACCATTTTACTGCCCGACTGCTAAAAAGATGCTGCCTGGGTTAGAAGTATTTTCTGATGTCTGGGGCAACAAGCCCGAAACAATAACTCAACTGGAAGTGGAAGACTTCATGCAGCCCAGTCTCTTTGACGAGGTTGCGGTCATTACAGGAAATGATGGGAACCAAGACCTGCTGAGCCTGATCAAGCCGTACAAAGGGCCTCTCACCAACTGGTACGCCGAGGAGGAGCGCGCTGCTGATAAACCCCCTCCCGAGTAAAACCTAGAGTCAAAGTCTGTAATCAAGTCCTGTACTGAGTCTGAGTCTGACCCCGAGTCTGAAACCGAGTCAGAGTCCAGTTCCAGTTCTAAGTCATCCGTGTCGGATTTAGAAAATCCAGACTTCAAATTTGATGTAATTTTTGAGGACGATTCCGTCCTAATCAATAAGAGCTTGCAAATTATTGGCTACCCCGCGTGTCTATCTTTCCAAGCATTTCCAAGCAAAAATAATGAAAATCAAATAAACGAAATAAAAAATGAAAAAGAAAAAATAATAATTGGCAAAGAAGAAAATGAACATACATACATTGCATCTGACTGTGTGAACAGGGAACAGGTCATTGAATGCTTGAAGAAGTTTGCCGATTGCTTCATGTGGAAGGCAAGTGACGTCACGGGAATTGACCCGGCAATAGCTGTGCACAAGATTCCAGTATACCCTGAGGCTAAGCCGGTAAAACAGAAGCTAAGAAGGCTGAAAACAGAATGGTCCTTGAAAATCAAGGAGGAAGTAGCCAAGCAACTAGAGAATAAGTTCATAGAACCCATTGCCTACCCGACGTGGTTAGCGAATATTGTGCTAGTGCCGAAGAAAGATGGCAAAGTCAGAATGTGTGTGGATTACCGGGATTTGAATAAAGCATGTCCGAAGGACGACTTCCCCCTACCGCATATTGACTTGTTGGTGGACCGAATGGCTGGACACGAGATGGTCTCCTTGACCGATCTTGCTGTCGGATACAATCAAATAATGATGCATTTGCCAGACAAAGAGAAAATGGCATTCATCACGGAGTGGGGAACCTACTGCTACAGGGTTATGCCTTTTGGGCTCAAAAATGCCGGGGCAACCTATCAAAGAATGGCAACTACCATCTTCCATGACATGATTCACAAAGAAGTAGAAGTGTATGTGGACGATATGGTTGTGAAATCAAAAACAGCTAAAGAACATACAACAGCACTTGAGAAGTTCTTCCTTAGACTTCGAAAGTACAATTTAAAGCTCAACCCAGCGAAATGTCTGTTTGGAGCTATATTCGGAGTATTTCTGGGGCATATGGTCAATCGGAAGGGCATAGAGATTGACCCTTCAAAAGCCAAAGCCATTCTGAAAATGTCAGCACCGAAGACAGAAAAAGAAGTTCGGGGTTTCTTGGGAAGACTACAGTACATCAGCTGGTTCATCAATCAATTGGCCAATACTTGTGGTCCAATTTTCAAATTACTCAGGAAAGGAGTAGCCATCAAATGGAATGAGGATTGTCAGAAAGCTTTTGACCAAGTCAAGCAATATCTGTTATCCCCACTAGTTTTACAGCCACCAAGGCTAGGAAAGCCTTTGCTATTGTACCTATCAGTGACAGAAGAAGCGATGGGTGCAATGCTAGCTCAACAAGCAGAAGAAACAAGGGTAGAAAATGGCGTGTATTACCTCAGCAAAAGGATGCTAGACTACGAGCTAAAATATAATAAGATAGAGAAGTTATGTCTGGCTCTAGTTTGGGCTTGTACAAAGCTGCAGCACTACCTCTCGTCCTACACCACATACGTTATTTCTGAATCGAACCCCTTGAAATTCCTTATGGAGAGGCCGGTTCTTGACAGTAAGATGGCTAAGTGGGTGTCGGTGCTCGCAGCCTATGATTTAAAATTTGTACAACGGAAGGCAGTGAAAGGCGGAGCCTTGGCTGATCGATTAGCAGAATTACCGGTCGAAGACCAAATGCCGGAGGTAGAATTTCCTGATAAAGACTTGTTGAGCTTGGAAAGTGAAGTCTGGGAAATGTACTTCAATGGAGCTTCAAACTACCATGGAAATGGGGTTGGAGTCGTATTCAAAACTCCTTGTGGAGAATACGTCCCAATTGCAGTCAAATTAGATTTCGACTGCACCAACAATGAAGCCGAGTATGAAGCTTGCATAAAGGGGTTAGAAGCAGCCCTGGAAAAGGAAATAAAGGTCCTCAAGGTTTTCGGGGATTCCAATTTAATAGTCTCCCAAGCTTTGAGAAAATGGAAAATTAAGGAAGAGTGTTTGGTTCCTTACCTACAACGCTTGGACGAATTGGCTCAGCAATTTGAGGATTTATCCTTCCACTACTTGCCGTGAGCCAAAAATCAGTTTGCTGATGCTCTGGCTACTTTGGCCTCTATGGTTAATGTAGGGGGCGACCAAGTCATTCGACCTCTGACAGTTCGGCTGCAGAAACAGCCAGCACATATCATGCATTTGGTGGATGACAAGCCCTAGTATTGGGATATACAGAATTATCTTCAGAATGAAGCCTACCCGGAGGGATCCACCAAACTCAAAGTTTACCAGAGAAGAATGGCACGGCATTTTAATAAGAAGGTCAAAGACCGAAAACTGGAAGAAGGTTGTTTGGTTTTGAAGGAAATTAGACAGCCAATCATAGACCCACGTGGGAAGTTTCGTCCTATTGGGCTGGACCCTATGTGTTGAAGAAAATATTGTCTGGCGGAGCCGTCATTTTGACTGATTTGGATGGTTTGGAATTCACGAATCCATGTAATTTAGATCAGTTAAAAAGATATTTTGTATAATAAGCATTGCATAATGTAAAAAAGAGCTACATTAGACCTGATTCTCCTCGAAAAAAAAGAAATTATGTATCGGAGATATGTAGGCAACCCTCTTTGGGCGCGGTCTAAACATTAATGAGAAAATCATTTCATAATTCATTCTTCTTTGCCAAAAAAAAAAAAAAGAAAAAGAAAAGAAAAAAAAAAGAGAGAAAAACCCGCTAAGTCGAAAACCCGAAAGGGCGGCTTAGGCAAAAGTCGGGGCCCGCTAAGTTGAAAACCCGAAAAGGGCGGCTTAGGCAAAAATGGGTAGCTCGCTAAGTTGAAAACCCGAAAGGGCGGCTTAGGCAAAAATTAGAGCTTGAATAAATAAAGTTGGAAAATGCCTGGAAAGCTTAAAAGTCGAATGACATTCCCAATTAAAGCAAAAGTCAAACAGTCCAAAAAAGTCAAAATAAGGGAAAAAGAAACAAAAATCCAAAAGCCTATAAGAGTCTAGGTGTCCCGTCGCCTCCGTGGGGCAACATCCTCCGAGTCATCCCTAGCTGCTGAACTCTCTCCAACCTTGCCTGTCCAGGGAGCCAACACAATGTCCTCATCAGCCCCAACCTCATTATCAGCGTCAGCCTGAGTCCAACCTTCAAGTGCACTCAGCAGTGCGTTCCTCCTTGGCCTTTCAACCGGCCAGACAACGGCAATGAACCAGGTCTGATACTCAGGAGAAGTCTGAACACCGGCAGGATTAGGTAAAGGCCTAACCATGTGATGGTCTCTAACCCAAGCCCTAAGGACAGCTCGGGTAACACTCGGAGTGATGGCTGAATCAGCTGAAGTGCCATCTACAATTGGGACAGTCTGGTCTATCCCCATCTGCCTCAAAACGCGCGAAGCGCAGTACCAAGTACAATGTGTAAGGCCTAAAAGGTAAACCCGAGTATGGCGAGAGCTAACTTGGATAAAACGGGTGATGCATACCAGGAAATGTACCACAGTACCTCATTTGGACCCAGCTCAATCAGCCATGAGGTCCATGCATCAGTAGACGGATGAGTGATCAGGATCCTCTGCATACGATACTAAGAGGGGTTGTAAGGCAAGAAAGTAGGAGCAGCAACCACTTGGAGGTGGTCCTCTAACCAAACCTGAGTAATGGATCCTTTCTATTACAAAGGAATGAACCAAAAGAAAGAAGAGACAATAAGCAATAGGAGAAAGACCGTACCTCCCTAAGTTGATCTTTTCGACTTTGGAGAGACTCTTAGTCCAGCTGTGCATGTTGTGGTTATAAAAAGGGTTCATCTTTGAAAAAAAAAAATGAGAAAAAAATCAAGGAAAAAGTCGGAAATTGAAAATTAAAAGGAGAAATTCTGTTCTTTCTTAATTGAAGTGAATAAACATGCATACATATAAGTTGTTTAGTACTAACCAAATGCAGGTACAAATAAAATACAGTACAGAAAATACAGGCAAAGAAAAATACAGACAATAACAGAAAAGCCTAGCAACCATGGCATCAGCGACAGGGCCTCCTCCTCCTCTGATCATCAAAGGCCCAAAAATGCCCAATTTGGCCACAAAGGCCCAGAAGTTCACATTTTGGCTCCTAAGGCCCAAAAATTTCCAATTTGGCCACAAAGGTCCAGAAGTTCACATTTTGGTCCCTAAGGCCCAGAAGTTCACATTTTGGCCCCTAAGGCCCAAAAATTCCTAATTTGGCTCCAAAGGCCCAAAAATGCACATTTTGGCCCCTAAGACCCAAAAATTCTCAATTTGGCTCCAAAGGCCCAAAAATTCTCAATTTGGCCCCAAAGGCCCAAAAAAAAACTCACATTTTGGCCCCTAAGGCCCAAAAATTCGCAATTTGGCCACAAACGCCCAAAAATTCGCAATTTGGCACCAAAGGCCCAAAAAAAATTCACATTTTGGCCCCTAAGGCCCAAAAATTCGCAATTTGGCCACAAAGGCCCAAAAATTCTCAATTTGGCCTCAAAGGCCCAAAAATTCCCAATTTGGCCACAAAGGCCCAGAAGTTCACATTTTGGCCCAAAAATTCCCAATTTGGCCCCAAAGGCCCAAAAAAATTTCACATTTTGGCCCCTAAGGCCCAAAAATTCGAAATTTGGCCACAAAGGCCAAAAAACTTCTCAATTTGGCCCCAAAGGCCCAAAAAATTTTTTCACATTTTGGCCCCTAAGGCCCAAAAATTCGCAATTTGGCCACAAAGACCCAAAAATTCTCAATTTGGCCCCAAAGGCCCAAAAAAAAATTTCACATTTTGGCTCCTAAGGCCCAAAAATGCCCAATTTGGCCAAAAAGGCCCAGAAGTTCACATTTTGGCCCCTAAGGCCCAAAAATTTGCAATTTGGCCACAAAGGCCCAAAAATTCTCAATTTGGCCCCAAAGGCCCAAAAGTTCACAATTTGGCCACAAAGGCCCAAAAGTTCGCATTTTGGCCCCTAAGGCCCAAAAATTCCTAATTTGGCCTCAAAGGCCCAAAAGTTAACAATTTGGCCACAAAGGCCCAAAAGTTCACATTTTGGCCCTAAGGCCCAAAAATTCCCAATTTGGCCCCAAAGGCCCAAAAGTTCACAATTTGGCCACAAAGGCCCAAAAGTTCACATTTTGGCCCCTAAGGCCCAAAAATTCCCAATTTGGCCCCAAAGGCCCAAAAAATGCCCAATTTGGCCACAAAGGCCCAAAAGTTCACATTTTGGCCACTAAGGCCCAAAAAAAAAAATAATAAATAAACAAATAAAAGTGAAAAGGGAGCTTACCTGGGCATAGATGCTAGTTACGGAGGCGTGAGTATCAGCGTCCGCCGTGACATTGACTTCGTCGAGGGAAATCCCCAGAGACTCTAGAAAATCCTCGTCGCTAAGATCTGAGGAAACCATGGAGGAAGGAAGCTTTGAAGCTTTGGAAATTGAGAGAATTTTGAGAGAGATCTTTGAGTTGGAAAGTTTAAAATGAATGTAGAAGTGAAACTTCAGCTATTTATAAGGAAATAGCCAAAAGGCGGTTCTTCTGGACGCGTCCGATTTTTGCCTTCAAAATTTATTTTTCAGACAACCACCGACGCCCATAAATCATTTTTATAGTTGCCGGTGGGGGGCAACTGTGAATACTCAAATTTTAAGGCTCGAAAAGCCTTTTTTCCCAGACTGCAAACAGTCTGACCGGACCGGAGGCCATTCGGAAAGTTCACCGAAAGTATGCCAATATGGTACTTGAAACGTCTGGAAAATTACGAGGATCGCGGAACTGGTCCCGGAATATTTTTTGGAGGTACGGAACTCCCGAAAAAGCCTTTGGAACGAAAAACTAGCGAGTGGACAGGCCACGGCGGGAGCGCCCGCCGTCCGCGGCGGTAGCACCCGGCCTCCGGCCTGTTTTTCCCTATAAATACAGCCCCAAATCGACAGTTTTACTCACTCGGTCTGTGTTGACGGACGCTCTCTTCTCCCTTGCGGTTCTTTTACTGCTTTTCTGCATTTAGTGTAGGCTTTTATTACTCTACTGTTGTGATATTTGGTCACTTAATTAAATTAATTTTAATTAAATATTCCCCAAACGAGGAGCTTAATCTGAAATTTTCAAGCTGAAGCTAAGAAGCGGCCGCCGATTAACTCAGGTAATAACGAAACTCAGCCTATTTAATTTCAGCATTTTGTGCATATTCTCTTCTACTCCAATTCTGAATATAAACTGATGCATAAATGCATTCACGTCATCAATTTGGCAAATAAACTGCCTCAATTAAATATGATTAAGCTTAAATGCCCGGTTAATTAATAATCGTGGTGTTAAAGCCAAAATCCGACAATATTGGCTAAAGTATCTGGTCAATTAATGACTATGGTATAATCGCCTTTATTTCGAACAGTCCGGCTTAAGTCCAATTAATCAATAATTATGGCTAAATAGCCTTAATTAACCACGTTTTTTTTGGCAACAAATTGCCCAATCAACCATTTTGGCAACAAAAAGCCTAAACATCAATTTTTGGCAACAAAAAGCCCAAACATCAATTTTGGGCAATAAATTGCCCAATCAACCATTTTTGGCGACAAAAAGCCCAAACATCAATTTTTGGCGACAAAAAGCCCAAACATCAAATTTTGGCAATAAATTGCCCAATCAACCATTTTGGCAACAAAAAGCCCAAACATCAATTTTTGGCAACAAAAAACCCAAACATCAATTTTTGGCAATAAATTGCTCAATCAACCATTTTGGCGACAAAAAGCCCAAATATCAATTTTTGGCAATAAATTGCCCAATCAATTAATTTTGGCGACAATCGCCCAATCAACACTTTTGGCAAACAAATTGCCTAAATCAACCCATTTTGGCTAAAAGCCTTCAAATAATCACTTTTGGCAAACAAATCGCCTAAATCACATCAGCTTTTGGCAACAAATTGCCTAAATCAATCTTTTTGGCTAAAAGCTTTAAATCAACACTTTTGGCAACAAACGCCTAATCAAATCAATCAATTCTTTGGCAAAATGCCTAAACAAAATGCACGAAGCATATACACACTCATGCATTAAGCATACCCATTCAAAGCCCTTTAAAAAAGGCCTATCAAACTACGTCGACTTTGATCTTCCATTCAAACGGAAGTACGTAGGCATGTTTGGGATTTAACCCCAAGCGGCAAGTCGAAATCACTTAAACATTTCATTGGTCCAATTACATCATTTACCTTGCAAAGCATTCATTCATTGGTTAGTTCATCAACATGACATGGTCTCGGGATCCACCTCGGGTTCGCAAACTATGCCTTAAGCATTGGGATAATTAATCTAGTAATTAGGTTAATTAAAATTGGAGTCAACTTAGGGTTTTTTCCTAGTTTACCCTAAAATAATTAAACAAGGTGGTGACTCACACATTCACGTGCATTTCTACCCTTAGTCATATTCATTTTATGCCTATTTTTGGAGGAGGGGTTCACACCATTATAATGTTGAAGTGGAAGTGTCCAGGAGAGACTTGGAAACCACAAAGTAATAACCTAAGGAGCCCTTCTCCATGTTCATTACAAAGGTGGAGGGCCAAAGTCACTCAGATGGTGAACCGCCCAAATGAACAAGAGCAGATTGATATGGTGATAAAGAACCTTCTCCTGGTCTATCGAGTCACTTACAAACTTAGTATCTCCCTAGCTTTTAAGCCCTCATCTCCATTTCCACTAAGGTTGAAGACTTGGTCCAAACTAGTCAAATTAAAATTGAGTCAACTATGAACCGCTTTCAGAAAATACCTAACTATACTCCTCAACAGATGGGCCAAAAAAGTGGAGAAATCTCTCACATCACAGCTCAAACACCATTGAGGTTGGAAAGAGAAAGGTCGAACCGAAGAAGAGAGTTCACTGACCTAGGGGTACCCCTTGCTGTGATTTACAAAAAGGCCCTTGAACAAAACCTGATCAAGCTACTGGAACCAAGGGCTTTGCCACAAGGAAAAGGATACAATGCCTCTGATTACTGTATTACCATCAAGCCATTGAGCATAAGACCGAGGCCTATTGGGCCCTCAAGAATAGAGTGCAGGATTTAGTGGATCAAAAGGCTATTCTACCGGTGAGGCATATCCCAAACATCGACAGGAACCCTTTGCCTAATCACCATGTTAATGTTATCACTCTACATGAGCTTAATGAGGATTACAATGCTCTCATCACATACTTGGCTCAAGTTGAAGAGGATCCTTCCTCCTATATGTGTGTATTGGATTTGAATGACCCTGGTGGAGGAATTGAAAACTATAACTAGGAGTGGTAGGCAAGTCCAACCGGTATAGCCGATTCAACTGATGGTTCCTCCATTTAACCTACTAAGGCCTACCCTTGAGCCAAAAGAAGACCAGATCTGAGGCAGTTGAAAAGGACTCAGGCTAACATATCCATTTGGAGCCTCATCCAGTCGTCCTATCCTCATCGCCAAGCTCTTTGCAAAGCGCTGAACCAATGCCAAGCACCCATATATCACCTGATACCTTTGTGGCATCCCTTACTTGCACCACAAAGTCAAATGTAATCTCTTTTAGTGATGAGGACTTACTTGAAGAGGTGGCACCTCATAATAATGCCCTTTATATCACTGTGATTGCCAAAGGGAAGACTATCCCAATGGTACTGATGGATAATGGGTTAGCTTTGAATGTATGCCCTCTGAAAATGGCAAGTTGCCTCGGGATTGAAGGTTCCAGTTTTGTGTTCTCTGAGCAGATTGTAAGGGCTTATGACAATACTAAGAGAGGAGTGTTGGGGGTGGTCACCATGGAGGTTATAATTGGGCCCGCAGCAGATCCTTTCTAGGTTATTGATGTGCCTTCATGCTTTAATCTCCTCCTTGGAAGGCCTTGGATGCATGGCATTAAAGCTGTCCCTTCCTCCATTCACTAGAAACTCAAATTTCCTTATGGGAATGCTATAGTTGCAATAAGGGGGACCTGACTGGAAAATCCAACCTCCCAGCCACTAGACCTATTTTAGAAATCCAACCTGATCCGACAGTTATGTAGTTATCCGGGTTTCAGTTTGAAATTATTTAACTCGTCGAGGCAAAGGCAAGTAAGGAATTGGTCCTTTTCGATTTTGATCCTTTTAGTAATCGAGTCATCGCTCACATAATGAAGGGCATGGACTATTTCCTAGGCCTTTCCCTAGGAAAGAAACCACAATTTTTATGACATGAGATGAAGATATCTTGAATATTGATGACTTATGATTTTAATAAAATATTATATGCCATGAATGTCTATGAATGTTGATATCTAATGATGAAGTGACTATGAGATTGCTTATGAAATCTATTATGTTACCATTGCAATTTTTGGAATGTATGTGATCTATGGGTACTATTGAGTTTTATACTCAGCACGTCAATTTTTACGACATGCAAGTTATAGACCGTGATTGTTGTCCGAAGACCAAGGGAGTAGCATCAGAGCAGAAGAGTTCTTTTTGGTAGTTATAGAATTAGTTATGTATTTAAGATTTCTGGCATGTATAATTAATACCATTTCAAGAATGTGTTATCTGGATATATGTAACTTAGGTATGCTCGAAGTATATTTATATTTGGGTAGGTAAAAGGAGTTAATTATGAATTCATGTAATATCTTGATGTAGAATTTACTTTTAAGATTAATTAAGCATCACTTGGATATATGAGACTATTATATTTAAATAACTTAGGTTGTTATGATGGTGATTATGAGAAATGAATGATTATGTATATATGGAAGTTGTAATTGAGTTAAGTTGATTGTATTGGAGTTTGGTTGGATGATTGAGGTTGAATTGGGGGTGTTTTGTATTCAAAGGTTTTAGTTAAGTTCAGTTTTTAGAGGAAACTCTTGTAGTTTTTCTGTAGGATTCCCAAAATATTTTTCTATATATCGAAGGTGGCATGAGCATTTGCCATTTGTGCTTTGGGGTTACCAAACGTCCATCCGCATGCCAACAGGGGGCAATGCCCTACTCATTAGTATATGGGATGGAGGCAGTATTGCCAATCGAGTTAGAAGTTCAGCTAGCAAGGGTTGTTTAGGAAAGTCAGCTCAATGAAGTTGAATGGACAAGAGGTCACCACGAGCAATTAAGTGCCCTCGATGAGAAGTATCTGAATGCTTTGTGCTAGATTCAGAGCTACCAACAGAGAATTGCTAGGCATTTTAATAAAAGGATGAAGGCTCAAAACCTGCAGGAAGGAGATTTAATCCTAAAAGAAAATTGAGCTCTAGCGCATGATGTCCGAGGTAAATTCAGGCTGAATTGGGTGAGACCATATGATCTGAAGAGGATATTATCTGGTGGTGGAACGATTCTGATGGATTTAGATGGCATTGAATTCTCTAGCCCTTATAACCTGGATCAACTAAAGAAATATTTTGTGTAATCATGAAACCTTGTATTAGATGCAGTCTTGCCTTGTAACCAGAACTACGCGGACCTGATTCTCAAATTTTCAAAAAAAATATTTCACCAAATCTTCTCAAAATATCGAGATACGTAGCAAGCCCATTCTTTGGGTCTGGTCCAATTAATTTATAAGAATGTTTCTTTTCTGTGTTAATATTGCTAAGCTTCCTCTTTCTTTTCATTAGTAAAAGGTGAAAGAGAGAAAATAAGAGAAAGCAAAACCAATAATAATAATAATAATAGTAATGTTCTATTTAAAGTTTGAATCATGTTCGTACATATTTTTGTCATGAGTCACGTTATAGTCGAAATAAACATGAATTTGCACATATAAGTCGGTTTGTACATAAAGTTAAAGTCATATTCTACAAATAACCCTGAGTCTAAGTGCATCTCTTCCTCTGAGGAGGAAGCTCCCTCTCGGTGTCCTCAGAGTCAGCTGTAGGTGCTCCAGTCATAGGTGCAATCGACCCATCAGCTGCCATAGCAGTCAGTCCTCCAGCAGCCCCGATAGTAACCTCTCTAGCTCAGCAAGCAGCGTAGCTCTCCTAGCCTTCTCCCTCAACCATACGATACTAATCAACCAAGGGATATACCTATCTAACATACTAGGCGTCTCACCGGGGCACACAGAATGGAAAGACCTAGACTATCCTCCTAGAATAGCCTTCTCAACACTGCTTAATATCTCGGATGAAGCGAATAGACGACTGTCGGGAGGAATCCCCTGAGCGCAGCCCATCTGCCTCAAAATCCATGTGCCTTAATAGAAGTTCACCCGAGACAACCCCATCACATAAACCATCCTGAACCCAAAGCTCATAGTCATGAAAGAGTCAATACCATACCAATGACAGAACCAACTGATGTCCTTAGTGCCGAGTTCCAGCAACCATAAGGCCCAGTCTCTCTCACTCTCAAATTGGATTCTTATCGAATGAGAGCAATGAGAGGCGGCATGATATGGTAGCCAAGCTAGGGCAGCCATGACCCTTAGATGGTCCTCAAGCCAAACCTATAAATAAGAAGTTAAGACTCAAAAAGAGAGGAAGTAAGTTAAAATCGAAGGGAAAATTAAGACTGTCTACCTGAAGCATGACAGGAGTGAAACACCCCGAATTTTTATTTTTGAAACCTTTGAATTTTTATTTAATTAAAAATCGGGAATTTTGACCGTGTGGGCTATAAATGTAATACAGTCTCAATTTGAGCCCAAATTTTCGAATTAGGTCCAAGCCCAAAAACAGATTATTCGGAATTTACGATCCGAGAACACTTAAAATTTTTGACGAATCAAATGAAACTCTAGTTACTAGTCGATTATAATTATATGTATGTAATTATTATATAAATTAATTATCCTAAAAATCAAATAGCATAATTGTTCATATTTTATTTATATTGAGTAAATGGAGAAAATATTATGGAACCAAACTAAATAATTAAAATAAATCGAACCGGGCCTTAAAACCAAATTGATCTTTCGAAAACCACACAAATAGCTTGAAAACCAAGTGAAAAACCTGCAAACCGAGCAAAAATCAAGGAGAACCATTAAATTAGACCAAATCGGTTCGAATCGAATCGGAATGGTCTAGAAGCCCCAAGATTTTTTCTTTTCCTTCTTTTTCTCTTTTCCCTTCTTCTTCCTGGCGCCAGCGCCATGCGCGCGACCTCCTCCTCCTCCTCTTCTTTTTCCAACCACCGAATACCAGGCCGCGCCTCCTCGCCATCGCCTCCTCGCCAGCGATTTTGGCCTTCTTCCTCTCCTCTCTTTCTTTGCTGGCGTACGCAATAGGCGCAGGAGAGTCGCGACTTCCTTCGATCGGGAAATCGGGTCGAGCCTCCTGCTTCTTGACTTTCCAGCGACGCCGGCTTCTTTCTCGTCGACAAAGAAGCTCCGGTCCTGTCTCTCCTTCACTCTCTCCTTCACGTTTCGGCTAGCGCAGTGAACCAAAAAGCTGCGATCGCAACTCGTAGTAGGTACGCAGTTGCGTTATTTGCTCTCCTCTTCGATTTTCCGGCAAGACCCGCCACCAGCTAGCAGAACCAGCTCCTCCCTCACTGTCATCTCTTTACCCCACGTCACTATTCCTTCCTCTGGCCAAATTAGTGATGGCAGAATCGGACTTTGATCATTGGAGCTATTTTCGGTCACTTTTATCCAAAATATTCAATTTTTCGGCATTTTCGCAACTGGGTAAGCAATTTCCAACCTTTCTTTTAGTAATGTATGTTGTTTTTCGAATTTGATGGAAGGATTGAGCATAAATCAAAGTTTATGAAGGGATTTTCATTTCTAGCTTTTATTCATGCTATTTTATTAGAGAAATTTAATTCTTCATACTAAATTTAAGCTATAACTAATTTAATGAGCAATTTAGTACAATTAGGATTAACTCTCAAGTAATGTTAAAATTTACTTAGATGATTATTGCTATGAATCATGATATTAGAGGAAAAACTAGGTGCTAAGCTAATGTTGAACAAAATTCTAGGAGAAGGATTTAAATTGTTATGCAATTGAAGCTATGAGTTGAATCCTTATAAAGTAAAGGTTAGATTATTGTTACAATTGCTTCCGCATTATTCTATTACTTGAACCTTGAGAATTGATGCGATAACTAAATTTCTTGACGAATGGCGATATTGTTATTTAAAGGAGGACGGGTATTCGATTTGATTGATTGCCCGACGGATGGGCTGTGTGCATTGATTGATAAAGATATGATAATATTGTGATATTTGAGCAGGTAGATAGTCCAATTTTTAGGGGAGGTGCTGCCGAAATTTCGATAGAACTTAGATTAATTTTAATTAACAACATAATTAATAAGTTTATTTAGGTTAGTTCTATAACTTGGTGATCGCTTGATGATCTAGAATGGATGGAGACCACCGGGTTGCCTCCTGTTGGTATGAAAAAGAAAAGAGAGGATAGAAAAACAATGAGAGGGCTGGTCAAGTGAGGATTAGACCGGTCGGCCAGTATGGGGGATCGGCTCCCTGGTGCACATGTGAGAGGATGAGCCATGTGGGAGGACGGCTCATCGGGGGTTCGGTGACTCCACTGACTAATTTCCACGTGATGTGATTATATGAAGATGTTAATGATTGTGAGTGCTGGTGTGTGCCATTTGTGTGACTGACTGCGTGAGCATATAACTAGTCGGATGACTAGATTGATATGTTTACACATTTGTGTGACTGCGTGTGTTGTGCAATAATTATTACTCCTTAGAAAACTCACATGTCTTGTTTGATTTTTTCAGGAAGTAAGTTTTTCTTTAATCCGATTTAGGCTATGTTTCTTCGGCGCAGGGCAATAGAGAAATTTTCCTAGTTCCATAATTATTTCACTATGTAATTATGTGTATAAAAAGCTATGTATACCAAAGAGTTAGTGACTCCACAGTTGTAGGATTTACATATATTTAGTCGTGAATTAACATAGACAAAATAATTCTGTAAGCCATATTAGAATGTGATGTATTGTAAACTGGGCCCGAACTATAGAATGCTGTAGAAGAAAAACTTGGGCCGAGAACTAATAAAATGTTGAAATTTATACCGAGGTAATAGATTCTAGTGTTTCAGGCTTACTACGGGCCTCGGGGGCCTTAAGCTTACCTGGGCCCTAGTGCCGGTCCGGCCCATGGAGTCGGGTCGTGACAAGGAGTCACAGTCCAGGACCCACCAGAACTGACAAAGTCCAAGCTCATCAAAGTCTCAACCAGCAAAAGAGCCGCAATGTTCCCAAACCCCTCCATCTGAAGAATTATCTCAGCCATGCGGAGCTCTCCTCTGTCAGATAGAAAATGAGAGCCCTCATTCTCATCTTCTGGCAGGCCTGATCCTTAGGGTCAACAAACTCAATGACCAATCCAATAAGATCAACTAATTCATCGACCAACATGCTCTTTACTTTTTCCTTGCTGAATCCAAAAAACCGCTGAAAACTTCAAAAATACCCAGTCATCCTAGGAGCCACCACCAGGTTGTCCACCACTCTACAGCCCAAGATGGCATTGAATTCCTCGAAAGTTGGACACAGCTCGCCCATGCGAACTCCAAATTGAAACACATGGGCCTCCGGATCCTAGAACCGAAAGCAAGCCTTTAAGAAATCCCAGTTGACTTTGACCCCCTTAAGTGTCAACATTGATACAATATCATAGGCTCCTAGGTTTATTTTCTCCACTTTCTCTAAGTTCTTGTTCTATAGGTGCATGCCATGAGCATATCCAACATTCATCTTAGCGCACTATACTCAGAGCAAAGGAAAGTAGAAAAAGGCAAGGAAAACAAAATTGCACAAAAAAAGAGAGAAGAAAAAAGGGGAGAGAAGCAAAAAAAACAATAAGAATAATAAATATGGGCAATAAAAAAATAATGATGATTGAGAAAATATGATAAGAGAAAAGGGAGGAGAGAATACCTTAGAGAGCACTTGAGTTTGCAAAAGAAAAGAGGCAAAATGAAGGGGGAAGTTGAGGCCTTTTATAGACTGAAAAGATCCAAAAAACTGCCAAACAGGACAAAAAATGCAAGAGAAAATAGACGCATCGTCGGCCAGCCGAGACCAACCGCCGGTCAGCCAAGGTCAGTTGTTGGCTAGATCCAGCTAGCCTTTGGCCAGCCAAGGCCAGGCATCGATCACCGTCAAGTAAGCTCTGGTTAGTCTCCGGCTGCACCCTCATTGCCTATCTGAACCTTTTTCTGCATCTTGTTAGCCAATAAAAAACACATCTTGTTAACATTAAAAAAAATTCTTTTTCTTGCACTTGAGTTAGCCATGCATCACTACCACTCAGCATTTTCAAAAATGTTTATATACATACATCCACATAATAATAATGCACCTCACACATCTGCATCATAAAAGAAAAAAATATACATAGCATGCATTGCTAAGAGAAAAGAGAGTTGCACAAGTCATACATTGGTCAAGCATAATCCATAAGCATTCAACATAAACATACATGCATTGTCATTGCTAATAACTCCGCAAGTACAACATCAGTCCAAAATAACATAACAGATGAAAACAACATAGTTGCACTAGTAAAGGCCCGCAGCGTAACTAAAGGGTAAGCTACTACCTCCTGTAACGAGCCCTCTGATTTGGTGGTGGTGGATCTACATCAGTTTCTTCTTCATCTAAGCCCCGAGTTAGCGCAAGGGTGCTAAGAGCATTAGCCAACATCATATGGGCTCTCACACTATCTCATACATGTACCGACCACAGTTGAGTGGAATCTGTAAAACAAAATAGATGAGTCAAGAACATGGCATTTGGAAGATCCTATTAGATCAATGCAACCTAGCGTTTAAAGGACCATTTCTACTAAATGCATTCATAAGAAACCAACACAAGGGACTTACCTCGGTGATACCATTAGGAAATGGGGGAAGTTAAGGTACATATGTGGCCGCAACTAAACGTTAGATGATCGAAGGCTGGATATATGGACCATGCTGCATTTAGCAGCCAGAATAGGCCCATTGATGATGAACCAGCAAAGGTATAGGTGGGCCCAGGTTCGCTAGAGCCCTATGAGGGTATTGACTAAAATTGCTGCTAGGATGAGCTTGTGGACCATAGGGATGGGCCAAGTCCGAGGAAGGGTTATCCCTAGAGGGATAAGCAAGGGCTGGTCGCATGCGGCAAAACTCACAGTAATCCAACCCAGGCTGTACTAGAAGGTCCGAATGTAGGACTGACAATGTCTCACGTACAGTAATATGAGGGCAGTCCGTTACATTAGCAGGCGAGGGAAGTGGGACTTGAAGAGTAAGACCACACTGAAGCTTGACCCTCTTACCCAAATAATATCGACGGTACATATGACACCACAACAATGTCCGAGTCTCAGACAAGGCTGTGGCATGATCTGCATGTGGAGGCAACAGGTGTCTATGGTCATTGAAGGGCCTCCATGACGCTTAAAAAGTGGAAGTTAGATCCGTATATATGGAAATCCAAGATAAGTGAGAAAAAAAATTGTACCTCACTGATAGACAGTCGGCTGAAGCGTGCCCTGAGAAATGCCACATCCTTCTCGCCCTCTCGAGCTACATTAACTTTTCTCCATCGGGATGCATGTGAAACCAATCCAGTCTTGATACTTTCAGCACAGGCTGAGTGAAGGGAAGGTGCTCATAGGCCCAAGCCTACACCAAAGGAAAAGTTAAAAAATAAAAAATAAAAAAAAATAAAAAAACAAAAAACAAAAAAAGAAAAGAAAAAAATGTATATATATAATGTTACCTCCCACAGAAAATGTGACCCACCGAGAGACAATCCACTGTGAGAAATGCAGCACATATCCTCGAACATGGAACATAGGTTTGCACCACCTCAGACGTACCTCCCAAGGCTAGACAAGTCCTCAAAGCTTTTGAGGAAGTTCAGATCTACCTCATCTCTGTGGTTGTGATAGGTGAGACTGCAGATGAGTAGCACGCCAATGGCACAAGTGCACCATCGGGATACATATAAGTCCGTTAGAGGAGGAACCATGCCAATCAGCTGCTCCACGCAGAGCCCCCCAAGGAGTCGCCCATCATCATAAAACTCTAAGTTCTCTCCCCCAAAATACACGTCGGTTAATGCAGTAAAGTCCAACGAAGTGCAACTCAATTCCCCACAAGGAAAATGGAATGTGTTAGTTAAATCCCACCATCGCTCGGCCAAGGCTCCAATTAGGCCTCGGTTGCAAAAGTTCTCCGGACTTATAACAAGCATCCCACCCAAACCTGAAGGCCTCAAGAGATCTTGGATAGGCCTTGAAGTAAAGAAGTCTATTATAAGGCTGCTCAAAAGGGTCCTTCCACCCCTCAGCTTGATGGACCAGGTTGGATGTCTCTAAAAAAAAAGGCAGTTCGAGAATTAATTTCTAGACAGTCATTGTCATGCAGAAATTAGTTCAGCATAATTCAAGAATTAATTTTTAGATAAGCATCCTACATATGCAAAAGTTAATTTGCCACAACCTCAAATTTCAATTTCTAACCGAGCGTTCTGTACATGTAGAAATTAATTTGAGCCAGTATCAAAATATTTTCCTGAGACAGGCATCCTAAGACTCGTAGGAAATTAAATCAGTGAGGCACTTACATGGAAGTAGCGCAAAAATCAGAAGTGGGCCTTGGGTTCCTAGTGTAAGTCCTTTGGATCTTCGCTATAGCTCCTGGACGTGCGACTCCTTAAAGAAGTGGCCATGGGAAACAAAAGCCTTAAGCTTTAGAGAGAAGTTAGAGAGGGAAGGATATGTAAGCCAAAATGGCAAGTGCAAATGAAAGTGAGAGGCGCACTTGCCATATATAGCCTTTGGCCTGCACCGCCCAACACCCGGTTCACAACCATCACTCATGCCAAATATTTTTGACACTCCCGGTGGGGGGCATCTGTGAACACCTGTGTTTTACACCCGGATATTCAAAGCAAAGTCTAGGAACCACCAAATCGAACAAACCAAAATCAGTGCAAAATAGATAAGAAAATCACATTGATTCAGCCATAATTCTCTCCAATATATGGTTTTCAAGACAAGGTTAGCACCATTAGAAACTACACTGAAAGAGCTTTCCAAAGGCACCTTATGGCCCAAAATCGGAGTTGAAATGGGCCTCGAACTAGTCAGAAAGGATCAAACCGAACCAGAACCGCAGTGCAGTAGGAGCTGGCTAGGTCCGGCCGATGGCCACCCCGGCTAACTGCTGGCCACCTCCAACTGGCCGACTTTGGCCGTTGGCCAACCTTGGTTGGCCGACCCTGGCCATTGTCCACCTCCGGCCAGCCAAGGCCGGCTGCTGGCCACCCTTGCCTGTCTGCCAATTTTGCAACACCTGCACCTCCTAAGCCTAAAATACCCCCCCCCCCCAAAAAAAAAAAAAAAGCCTCATTAATCACAAAACAACTTGCAAAAAGACTTGGAGCAATATAAGCAATCTATTTAAAGGCCTTTGCTCCTATAAGTCTTTAGTCAAGTGTGGATTTTCACTTAAGTGAAAAACCACAATAGTTTAAGGGTTTTGATACCCATTTTGGAGTCTATCAAGGCTTCTTCAAGTTGAAATTTTGGACCCGTGTTGGAGCTCAAAACTGAAGCTTCAAGATGGAAAAATTATGCCTCCACCACCACCGCCATATCAAAAAAGCACGCGTCAAGAGGTACGCCCCACATCCCTTTTATTTTATTTTATTTTTTAATTTTTTATGCCTTACTTTAATTAGGTTCGATTAAATATTTAATTAGGTTAGTTTAATTAAATACCTAATTAGAATTAATTAAATTTAATTAGCTTAGATTTAAATGCATGATTTATTTTAGTTTAGAATTAAATTAAATAAATTGCATGATCACTTAGAATTATTTAATTAGGCTACAATTAATTAATTAAGTACATAGTTAATTTTAATTAATTGTATAGGATTAATTAGCTTAATTTAGTACTTGAGTCAAAGAAATTGCATGACCCTTAGAATTAATTAGGTTAGAATTAATCAATTAGCATAGAATTAATTAATTAGACTCAATTAAATGTTTTATTAGCTTAGAATTAGTTAGGTGCATGATTAAGATTGACTTAGAACCTAATTAACTTAGATTTAATTAGGTGCATGATTTTTTATGTTTAAATAATACATTATCATATATATTAATAGGGACCTCAAATTTACATAACTTCTTAAAGGATCTTTACCAATTTCATGAGGCAAAATTTCCCGCGGATCATTGATGAAGAGTTGGATTCCAAACTCAAAGAAGATTTTACATCATGGTTTGAAACATATGTGAGTTACTGAAAACAAAACTTTCATATCTATTATACTTTTTCTTCCTTCATTGAATAGGCAAGGAAACATGTACACAATCAGTTCATTAAGGATTTGTCACAAGGTCCATTAAGATCGACCAAATAATTCTCTATATATTATGTCAAGGGCTAAAATTTCAAATCGAAAGTCGTAGTTCTGCAAGATCAACCAACAACAGTGGAGTGTACATAAAGGGAACCAATTATAGTTGTGATAAGAGTGACTATTATGATGTATTGAAAGAAATTCTTGAGTTGGAGTATCCTGGATTGCTGATAAAAAGAACGGTTCTATTTAAGTGTGAATGGTTTGATCCAACTCCAGATGTAGGGACAAGGGTTCACGACCAATATAAGCTTGTTGATATCAACCACACGAGGAGATTTAATAGATATGAACCATTTGTTTTGGCAACGCAATCGGTTCAAGTGTATTATGTCACTTATCCTAGAACAGACGTGATACGAGTGATTGGTGGGCTGTTTGTAAAATAAAAGCTAGAAGTAATATGGACATTCCTGCATCGTCTACAGTGCCACCTCTAGTAGAAGTCGTATGATGATATAGAATTTTAGCCATTTGATGTCATAGAAGCCAATGAGACTATTGAACTTAATGATCCAAATGGTGAATTAATGGAAATAGGGGATGAGAATATTTCATCAGATGAGGTCCAATATGAATCTGAAACAAATGATGATATTGATGATGATGATGATGAAGATCAAGATGAAGATAATGGCAGTGAATAGCATGTAATAGTTAGGACACAATCTGCTTTCTTTAATGGTTTTTTAGCTAAAATATTGTAATATTTTACTACATATGCTTTTTTGTTGCTATATCCCCAAAAATTGCTATATATGTTAGATAATTTCTATATGTAGCAGCACTTGTTAATAAATATTAATTTTAAATTGTACTTATCTCTTTCTATTATCTTGGCTTCTATGTTTTGTATTTATTTATTTTCTTTTTACAGTAACTAAACCTCTCTATATATTTGTATAGATTTACAATCTTATTTCCTTCATTGTTCAGATATACCGCCAAGGCAAGGTGGACATTTAGGTAGAGCTAAGATTATTCAGTCGGATAGAGTAGCCAATGAGGATCATACCAGGAGAACAAACAGATATACATGCACTCTCTAATCCATTGTCAGGACGCATGTTGCCCCAACATTGATATCAACAATGCCACATCCACGTCCACGTCCACCTCCATCTCCCCCTCCACCTCCATCATCAGCGCCACCAATAGGGCCTCAATCAAACCCAGTTGCTAACACTCAAGTTGGATGCACGCTATCCTCATCGTCTACAAAGCCTACTCCAGCAAGTAATATTGGATCCTCAATTGCCTCCACTACAGCTAACGGCAATCGGCTTCCCCTTCAAGTTGTTGGGAATGAGTAAGATTTTATTAAATTATCACTATTTATCCATATTTTTTAATTATTTCAAACTTGGCAACACATTTTAAACTAATTAAGAACCATTTTAGCTTTGATCGAGACGATTGTGCCCGCACCATCACAGCTATTCTCAAGGATAGATGGGATCTAGAAGGACATGACTGGAAGTTTGTGACAACTGACACAGAGAACTTCTACTGGGAGGAGTTCAAGGTAAAACTATTCTAATTCGCTCGTCTGGTTACTTTAATACTGCACATTATTTGCATACATGCATCGACCATTTCGCAATTTATATATATATATATATATATATATATATATATATATATATATAAATGATACTTAGTCTTCATTGTTTAACGCTATATTATAAAAATAACATTATTATATTATGATCTATCATATAAATTATAATATTATAAGCATATAAGAAGTAGATATTTATAAACATTTCATAATTATACTCATATGTGCTTATTGATCTCCTATGCGATTTATTATATTTACGAGTTGATTGAATTACATGTGTTGTGGCTATACTGTGCCTTGTTTTGTAGGTGGAATTGGAATGAAGTGGGTCACCATGGGATTTTGAGGACAGTCTAGGACCGTTGGCCAGGTATAGGAAATTGGCGCCCCCGTGTGCACCTGATGAAATATGATATGCATGTTATGGAAAAACCACAGGACCTCCTATTGGTAATGGAAAAGAAAGAGAATGGAAAAACAATGTGAGGACTAGTCAAGTGAGGAATAGACCAGTTGGCCATGTATGGGGGATCGGCTCCCTGGTGCACACGTATGAGAGGACAGGTCATGTGTGAGGATGGATTGTCGGGGGTTTTGTAATGCCACTGACCAATCTCCATTTGATTTGATTACTTGAAGGTGATATTATTTATGAGTGCTAATATTGTGACGTGTGCTTGACTAAAGATGTGTTCATTATATAAATGTGGAAAGCATCCTATGTGATTGTATGGACTACACATTATTTATTATTATTGTGAACCCCTCCCCCAAAACATCAATGGCATGTGAATGCAAGTGACTAAGGGTAGAAATGCACGTGAATGTATGAGTCACCACCTTATTTAATTATTTTCGGGTAAACTAGGAAAAAAACCCTAAGTGACTCCAATTTTAATTAACCTAATTAATAGATTAATTAACCCAATGTTTAAGGCATGGTCTGCGAGCCCGAGGTGGATCCTGAGACTATGTCATGCTGATGAACTAACCAAAACAATGAATGCTTTGCAGGGTAAATGATGCAATTGGACCAATGAAAGTGTTTATGTGATTTTGACTTGCCGCCCGGTGGTTAAATTCCGAACGTGCCTACGTACTTCCGTTTGAATGGAAGATCAAAGTCAACGTAGTTCGATAGGCCTCTTTTAGAGGGCTTTGAATGGGGATGCTTTATGCATGAGTGTGTGTATGCTTTGTGCATTTTGTTTAGGCATTTTTGCCAAAGATTGATTGTTTTAGGCATTTGATGCCAAAAATGTTGATTTTAATGGCTTTTAGCCAAAAAGATTGATTTAGGCAATTGTTGCCAAAAATTGATGCGATTTAGGCAATTTATTGCCAAAAATTGGTTAGGCGATTTGTCGCCAAAGTGATTAAGGCATTGGTGCCAAAAGTTGGTATTGGAAGGCGTTTAGCCAAAAGATTTAGGCAATTTGTTTGCCAAAAGTGATTATTCGGGCGTTTGTCGCCAAAATGACTGATTTAAGGCTTTTAGCCAAAATGAATTGATTTAGGCAATTTTTGCCAAAAGTTGATGTGATTTAGGCGATTGTCGTCAAAATGATTGTTTGAAGGCTTTTAGCTAAAAGATTGATTAATTCTAAGGCATTTTGCCAAAGCTTCTGATTTAAGCGATTTATCGCTAAAAAGTGGTTAATCTAATTTATAGGCAATTTGTTTGCCAAAAATTGATTGAACCGTGGGCAATTTTGTTGCCAAAATGTGGTTGATTTAATTGTAGGCAATTTGTTGCCAAAACGTGATTGATTATGGCTTTTTAGCCACAATTATTGATTAATTGGACTTAAGCCGAATATTGTTCGAAATAAAGGCAATTTCATCATAGTTATTAATTAACTAGGCTTTTTAGCCGATATTGTCGGAGTTTGGCATGAATACCACGATTATTGATTAACTCGGCATGTTAGCCTGAACTTAATTAATTGAGGCAATTTATTTGTCAAATTCATGAGGTGAATGCATTTATGCAGTTGTAGAATTTAGGAGTAGAAGAGAAATATGCATGAAGTGCTAAAATTAAATAGACAGGGTTTAATTATTACCTGGGTCAGTCGTCGTTCACTTCTTAGCTCTAGATTAAGCTCCTCGTGTAGGGAATATTAATTAAAATTAATTTAATTTAAGTGACCAAGTATCACAACAAGAAAATAATAAAAACTAAATTAAAAATGCAGAAAAAGCAGTAAAAGAATCGCAAGGAGCGTAGGGGAGAAGGAGCGTCCGTCAACACAGACTGAGTGAGTCAAACAGAAGGCCCGGAGGCTGCATTTATAGGGCAAATCAGATTGTTTCGGCGGCCGGGCCGCCAGGTTAGGCCGCTGGATCTCGGCGGCTTGGCCGCCGGGTTTGGGCAGCTGGGCCGCCGGAGCTCGGCGGCTCGGGCCGCCGGGTTTGGGCGGCTGGGCCACCGGAGCTCGGCGGCTGGGCCGCGGGAGCTCAGCGGCTGGGCCGCCGGAAGCCAGCGGCTTGGCCGCCGTGCCTGGTGGTTTTATTAATTCTCGCTCCGGGGGCTTTTCCGGGAGCTCTGAACCTCCGAAAAAAATTTCGGGACCAGTTCCGCGATCCTCGCGATGTCCCGGACGTTCCAAGTACCATATTGGCATACTTTCGGTAAACTTCCGAAATGGCTTTCGGTCTGGCCGGACTGTTCGCAGTTTGGAAAAACTAGCTTTTTGAGCCTCAAAAAATTAGGTATTCACAGGCGACTGCAGCCGCTGTCGCCGTCGGCGATAGCGGCTGCCGCCGCCTTTAAGGGCGACCACCACTGCCGCGGCCGGGAAAACTAGCCCCCTTTTTTTTTGTTGAGCCTCAAAATTTGAGTATTCACAGTTGCCCCCCACTGGCTATCATAAAAATGATTTATGAGAGCCAGTGGTTGTCTGAAGGAGCAAATTTTGAGGATGGGCAGAGGAGGAAACCCTGCCGTGGTTTTTTTCTTTGAAATGAAATGATCACATGCATGGATTTATGTTTGTAACTTAAAGATGTTTTTGCCTCTTTGAGGACTTAAAAAGAAGTTTTGCCTCTTAGAGGACTTTAAAAGATATTTTACCTCTTAATGAGGGCTTGAAAAGAGATTTTGCCTCTTAGAGGACTTGGAAAGATGTTTTGCCTCTTAATGAGGGCTTGAAAAGAGATTTTGCCTCTTAGAGGGCTTGAAAAGAGATTTTGCCTCTTAGAGGACTTGAAAAGAGATTTTGCCTCTTAATGAGGGCTCGAAAAGATGTCTTGCCTCTTAGAGAACTTGAAAAGAAATTTTGCCTCTTAGAGGACTTGAGAAGATATTTTGCCTCTTAATGAGGGCTTGAAAAGATGTTTTGCCTCTTAATGAGGGCTTGAAAAGATGTTTTGCCTCTTAGAGGACTTGAAAGAGATTTTGCCTCTTAGAGGATTTGAAAAGATGTTTTGCCTCTTAATGAGGGCTTGAAAAGATGTTTTGCCTCTTAATGAGGGCTTAAAAAGATGTTTTGCCTCTTAGAGGACTTGAAAAGATGTTTTGCCTCTTAATGAGGGCTTGAAAAGAGATTTGTTTTATTTTTGTTTTTTTTTTTTTTTTTTTTTTGAGAACCAAGGGTCCACCTAAAGTCGAAATGATCAAATGGCTTGGTTTTGGATGAAAAATGGTTGGTTATTGGTTGGGGTTTCAACCTAGGTTTTATGGAAGAAAAAGGTTAACCATTAACCGGGTTCTACCCTGGGTTTGTGTAAAAGAGATTGATGATGGTTGGGTTCCACCTTGGGTTGTGTACGTTTTTTTTTTTATAACACTTGCCCCTGAATCCGACTTGGAGGATTTTGCCCCCTGCTTGAGAGAATTGATGCCCTTATTAGCTGAAGTAGAATTTCTTCTTAATGAAAGACTAAAAATTCCGTGATTACTTCTGTGATGGGAGAATGGTGAAGGTTCTTATCACTTCTTTCCCCCAGAATGGTGCTGACCATGGAATACTTTAAGACATTGGTGTTGTACTTGTCCAATCGACTGAGGAATCAAAGAGAACAAAGCCACTTATATGACTCGAGGAAACGGACAATGTGGATGACATCGCTCGTCTGAAAGGATCGAAGAAACGATGGTCCGAGTGGAGACGAGGTATTAAAGAATTACCTCTCAACGATTATGTTTGACATTTTTTTTAGGGTTGTTTTGGAAACCCCGGGGATTGAATTGACATTTTCCTCTCTCTCTCTTTTTTTTTGAGGAATGACTCAAAGAATGACGCTTTCAAAACGAACCTTTTTTGAGAATGACTCGATTTTTGTGACTTGTTGTGGAATGACCACTGGTGATGGAGACTTGATTTTAGAGACTCGATTTAGAGACTCAAATTTTTCTTGTAGTGAATTTTGACCCGAAGGAATTCAGTGGTTCCTGGAAAAAATGATTTATATACTCCCGAGAAGACCTTTGAAAGCACTTTTTTCTTTTTGCCTTAACTTTTGCCTAGTAGCCACCCTTTCGGGTTTTCGACTCTAGCAGGCTCTTTGCCCTAACTTTTGCCTAGACCGCCCTTTCGGGTTTTCAACTCCAGCTTTTATTTTTCTTTTCTTCTCTTTTTTTTATTATTTTTATTATTATATTTTTTTTATTGGCAAAGAGAAAATGCTTTTTATGATGCAGACTTATGTTTGTGACCGCGCCTTTGTGGCTGCCTACGTATCTCCAAGAACTCTTCGGGGGATGGGGAGAATCAGGTCTTTCGTAGTTCCTTCCGGGATGCGAACTTCGTGCTCGGCTGGTGCGAAATTCATCTCCGGCTTGATTTCTTCGCGGGATTTCTTCCCGGCTTGATGTCTTTGCGGGATTCCTTCCCAGCTGGACGTCTTTGCAGGATTTCCTTCCCGACTTGATGTTGGCGCGGAATTCCTTTCCGTCTTGGTGCGAAATTTATTTCCGACTTGCTGTTGGGGCAAAATTCAATTTCGCCTTAATGCTGATTGTGGAATTCATTTCCGATTTGATTTCTTCGCGGGATTTCTTCCGACTTGCTGTCTTTACGGGATTCCTTCCCGACTTGATGTTGATGCAGAATTCATTTCTGACTTGATTTCTCCGCGGGATTTCTTCCCGGCTTGATGTCTTTGCGGGATTCCTTCCCGACTGGATGTCTTTGCGGTATTCCTTCCCGACTGGATGTTGATGCAGAATTCATTGCTGCCTTGATTTCTTCACGAGATTTCTTCCTGGCTTGATGTCTTTACGGGATTCATTCCTGACTTTGATGATGTTGAATCAACTTATTGACTCGAGCTCGTATGATAGTGATGACCCTAGGCGAATCTGACTTCGTTGTTGTAGTGGTTTTACCACTGATTGACTGAAATATGACTTGTATTCACCACAAAGAGTTTTGAATACCCACATTGTGGTGGTAACTTGAGTGGCTTGAGTGTTGAAGAAGCTTTTATGCTTTGAGTTTGTGGCTTCGCCATGTTTGAATTCTTGAGGTTAATTTGATTCCTTTTCTTGAACTTTATCTTCCTCTGAATTTGAAACTTATTTCCTCAATAGTTCTCCTCTCCATAAGGAACTTTGAGGAGACTCTTCCTTTTCCTTGTTTTGAGAAATGATCCTTGTTTATAAGGACACTTGTATTTGTGCCATGCTTGGCGCTTGATTTTCAAGGTGTTTGTTGTCATCCAATTTGTGGAAATGACTGCTTCTTTTAACTTGCTTTTTCAAAATGTGAGCAGCCGCTTGGTCTTTGTCCTTATGGCTGATATGATTTGTCATCTACCCTTGATGGGCTTGAATTCAATGGAGAGCTTGCAGTTGACCCGTTTTTGACAACTTGATTTCCTGTAGCTTTGTCCTTGATTTCTTTCTTTTGTGCAGAAGTTCCTTTTGACCCATTTTTTCTTTTGCTTGTTTAGAAGCAGCCTCTCCATAAAGAATTTCGAGGCAACTTGATTCTGAGATGACTTGAGTAGTGTATGGATAGCATTGCGACTTCGTGCAGACCCAACCCAATTCCAAACATAACTTCTTTTATTCTGTCGCTTTTAAGCTCAAAATTCAGACACCTCTCTGTTGGGGCATCTTCCATTCCTGGGTTTTCGGAGAAACCATTCTGGCCCTAACCCCTTCAATCGGCTTTGCTTCGGTACTGTTTGAAGTCTTGCATACCTTTTGCTGGATCCTTTCCATGATTACCCTTCAAAACTTCCCCTTTGATGGTGCTTCTTAGGATGCCCCCAGCTTTGATTGATGCAGAGCAAATGAATGCATTTTTCTTTGCCAATTTTTATTATCTTTTTTATCATCATTTTTTTTAATTTATTATTATTATTTTTTTTTGTGCTTTCACAGGAAAGGATAGGGAAAGAGTATAAACATGATTGGAACGTAAACTGATCCCTTTTTATTGATAAGACAAAATTTGTGTACAAAAGACACTTAGATTTACAAATGAAAACTTGAATGGAAATGAAAATGAAAAGAAGAAACTAGACCCTAAAAGATAGACTCTAGGTGGATTGTGATGGACTAGGATTGGATTGACTGTAGTGACTTTGTTCTTCTCGATGCTTCAATCGATCAGACATGTTGTTGTTGGTCTTGAACAATTCCTTTGTTCTTTTGGAGGCTTGATCTCAACCTTCTCAGACACAAACTTCATTCATTTCTAAGAAAAGTTCGAAAGGTTCGAACGATTCTTGTTCAGCAATTTTTTTTGCATTAATCCCATGGTTGGGCAAGGGATTGGTTGATGTTCAGCTTGCTCTTGGGGATGATGGACCCATTGTCAACCAAGTCTTATAGACGGTTTTTCAAAGTCCAGCATGATTCTGCTTCTTATATGAGTCTTCTTTGAGTTGACCCAACTGGATTAAGTCTTCCACCTTAGTTGCAGTCGCAATGAGCGATTAGAACGTAGGCAAGTACTGTGTTTGAAGCTGTGACTGGTAGACAGGCAGTAAATTCTTGATTATTATGTCAACTTGTTCCTGTTCAGAGGGTCAGTTGATCATTTGAGCAGCTTTGGCTCTCCACCTCGAAAGGAACGAGGAAAAGGGCTCATTGTTCTTTTGTTTAGTGGTTTCCAGCTCCCTCCGGGTAACATCCACTTCGATATTATAATGGTACTGCGTGTTGAAAGCATTACATATGTCCTCCCAATTCTTCATTTTGGAACGATCCAAGCTTACAAACCATCTTAATGCAGCACCAGTCAAAGATTGCTGAAAAAACTGAGCAAGGAGCTCGCTATTCAGGCCAAACGGGTTGAGGACACCCACATACATTTTCAGGTGCGTTTTGGGACAAGTGGTTCCGTCAAACTTGTCCATGTTAGGCATCTTGAATTTTGTAGGTAATCTTGCTTCGGGGAACAAGGACAAGGAAAGGAGTCCATGTCCACCACTTCCTTGTGTGTCTTGAGGGCAGTAATAGACTTTTCCAACAATTCCAGCTTCTCTCTCATTTTCTGAGCTTCCAGCTCAGAAGCAGTTTCAGAGGGCATGTCATCCAGGGCAGGGTTTGAGGACGTCGGTGCAGCGCCGGGTCCCTGATTGGAGGTAGCAGGTCCACTTCCCACAGCTGAAGCCCCATTTCCATTACCATTACCTAGTTCAGCTATTAGTGCAGTCCTCTGGGCAACTAATGCCTCATTCATTCTAGCCTCCATTCTAGCCTCTAGTTGTTCTATGAGATTTTGGATGTCAGACAGTGATGCCATTGGTGCAATCGGGGTTGTTGGACTTGTGGATGAGAGCTCAGTTGGTGTTTCGGGTACAGGTGGTCTTTGGAGGAGTACCTGTGAAAGGACATAGTCAAAATGATTAGACTATCCTACATAAGGTGTTTTCATAGGGTATGTGAGATAGTGTGAGGTAGGGTAGTGTATGGGTAAGGTATTTGGACTTGACCCTTGTGATGTGGGGTGGTATGACCAGACAATGTAGGGTAGCGTTGGTAGGGTAAGACACCTAGGATAGGACCCAATGGGATGTGATATGTAAGGTAGAGTGCTTAGGGCTGGACACCTCGACTTTTCGAGAGGCCCTAAGTTCTCAAAGAATTTTTTTTGGGCCTTAGGGGCCAAAATGTGAATTTTTGGGCCTTTGAGGCCAACATGTGAATTTTTGGGCCTTTGAGGCCAGCATGTGAGTTTTTTGAGCCTTTGGGGCCAAATTGGGAATTCTTGGGCCTTTATGGCCAAATTGGGAACTTTTGGGCCTTTGGGGCCAAATTGAAAATTTTTTTTGGGCCTTTGGGGCCAAGATGTGAACTTTTGGGCCTTTGAGGCCAAGATGTGAATTTTTGGGCCTTTGGGGCCAAGATGTGAACTTTTGGGCCTTAGGGGCCAAAATGTGAATTTTAGGGCCTTAGGGGCCAAAATGGGAATTTTAGGGCCTTAGGGGCCAAGATGTGAATTTTCGGAGCCTTTGGGGCCAAATTGGGAATTTTTGGGCCTTTGGGGCCAAGATGTGAACTTTTGGGCCTTTGGGGCCAAATTGGGAATTTTAGGGCCTTAGGGGCCAAAATGGGAATTTTAGGGCCTTAGGGGCCAAGATGTGAATTTTCGGGGCCTTTGGGGCCAAATTGAGAATTTTTGGGCTTCTGGGGCCAAATTGGAAATTTTTGGGCCTCTGGGGCCAAAATGGGAATTTTTGGGCCTCTGCGGCCAAATTGGAAATTTTTGGGCCTTTGGGGCCAAGATGTGAATTTTTGGGCCTTAGGGGCCGAAATGTGAATTTTAGGACCAAAATGTAATTCTTCAGGTCTTAGGGACCAAAATGTAATTTTTCAGGTCTCAGGGACCAAAATGTGATTTTCCAGCTTTAAAATGGAATGTTTTTTTTTGTGAAGTATGGGATGAATGCGTGAATGCGCACAACATCACAACATAATTCATTTTAATGGAATGATTCAGTATCATTGGGTGCATACAGCCCTAAAGGATAGGTTCTATAGGCTATGACACAAATAGAGAATTGGCTTATTAAGGGACCCCTGAACCTTGAGTATGGATATACCTAACCACATGTGAAACAAGGAGTTTCGCGTGGGTCTGACAGTACGCATACTCATAGGCCACCCCCAAAAGGATTAGGGATGGTTTGCGGTAACAGGGAGGACGCTTTGGCTGTCCGTCGACATAATCAATGAGACCTGCCGATCAGCGCTACTTGCTATCCAGACTCAGAAGTTTGAACAGAGAGAGAAGAAATTCATTTGAAATTCATTTGAAATTCATTTTTTGTGCAATGGAGAAAAAGATTCTCAATCGTAGAAATAAATCAACAAATTAGAAATGTTTTAATTTAGTTGTACAATCAAGTTCAAATTCTCCTTATCCCGTATTCTTAAAGAAAGAATACTGGATTTTTTTGTTGGGGTACCCTGCAAAACAAAGCATGGTAAATAATACCCTAAAGAAGGGCAGATTAGTTTACACAACAATTGTAGTCCACTTTTATGCAAAAAGATTACATAAGCATTCCCCAGTGAAGTCGCCAAACTGTGAACCCCTCCCCAAAACATCAATGGCATGTGAATGCAAGTGACTAAGGGTACAAATGCACGTGAATGTATGAGTCGCCACCTTGTTTAATTATTTTTGGGTAAACTAGGAAAAAACCCTAAGTGACTCCAATTTTAATTAACCTAATTAATAGATTAATTAACCCAATGTTTAAGGCATGGTCTACGAGCCCGAGGTGGATCCTGAGACTATGTCATGCTGATGAACTAACCAAAACAATGAATGCTTTGCAGGGTAAATGATGCAATTGGACCAATGAAAGTGTTTATGTGATTTTGACTTGCCGCCCGGTGGTTAAATTCCGAACGTGCCTACGTACTTCCGTTTGAATGGAAGATCAAAGTCAACGTAGTTCGATAGGCCTCTTTTAGAGGACTTTGAATGGGGATGCTTTATGCATGAGTGTGTGTATGCTTTGTGCATTTTGTTTAGGCATTTTTGCCAAAGATTGATTGTTTTAGGCATTTGATGCCAAAAATGTTGATTTTAATGGCTTTTAGCCAACAAGATTGATTTAGGCAATTGTTGCCAAAAATTGATGCGATTTAGGCAATTTATTGCCAAAAATTGGTTAGGCGATTTGTCGCCAAAGTGATTAAGGCATTTGTGCCAAAAGTTGGTATTGGAAGGCGTTTAGCCAAAAGATTTAGGCAATTTGTTTGCCAAAAGTGATTATTCGGGCGTTTGTCGCCAAAATGACTGATTTAAGGCTTTTAGCCAAAATGAATTGATTTAGGCAATTTTTGCCAAAAGTTGATGTGATTTAGGCGATTGTCGCCAAAATGATTGTTTGAAGGCTTTTAGCCAAAAGATTGATTAATTCTAAGGCATTTTGCCAAAGCTTCTGATTTAAGCGATTTATCGCTAAAAAGTGGTTAATCTAATTTATAGGCAATTTGTTTGCCAAAAATTGATTGAACCGTGGGCAATTTTGTTGCCAAAATGTGGTTGATTTAATTGTAGGCAATTTGTTGCCAAAACGTGATTGATTAAGGCTTTTTAGCCACAATTATTGATTAATTGGACTTAAGCCGAATATTGTTCGAAATAAAGGCAATTTCACCATAGTTATTAATTAACTAGGCTTTTTAGCCGATATTGTCGGAGTTTGGCATGAATACCACGATTATTGATTAACCCGGCATGTTAGCCTGAACTTAATTAATTGAGGCAATTTATTTGTCAAATTCATGAGGTGAATGCATTTATGCAGTTGTAGAATTTAGGAGTAGAAGAGAAATATGCATGAAGTGCTAAAATTAAATAGACAGAGTTTAATTATTACCTGGGTCAGTCGTCGGTCACTTCTTAGCTCTAGATTAAGCTCCTCGTTTAGGGAATATTAATTAAAATTAATTTAATTTAAGTGACCAAGTATCACAACAAGAAAATAATAAAAACTAAATTAAAAATGCAGAAAAAGCAGTAAAAGAATCGCAAGGAGCGTAGGGGAGAAGGAGCGTCCGTCAACACAGACTGAGTGAGTCAAACAGAAGGCCCGGAGGCTGCATTTATAGGGCAAATCGGATTGTTTCGGCGGCCGGGCAGCCGGGTTAGGCGGCTGGGCCGCTGGATCTCGGCGGCTGGGCCGCCGGGTTTAGGCGGCTGGGCCGCTGGATCTCGGCGGCTCGGCCACCGGGTTTGGGCGGCTGGGCCACCGGAGCTCGGCGGCTGGGCCGCCGGAAGCCAGCGGCTTGGCCGCCGTGCCTGGTGGTTTTATTAATTCTCGCTCCGGGGGCTTTTCTGGGAAATCTGGACCTCCGAAAAAAATTTCGGGACCACTTCCGCGATCCTCGCGATGTCCCGGACGTTCCAAGTACCATATTGCATACTTTCGGTAAACTTCCAAAATGGCTTTCGGTCCGGCCGGACTGTTCGCAGTCCGGGAAAACTGGCTTTTTGAGCCTCAAAAAATTAGGTATTCACAGGCGACTGCAGCCGCTGTCGCCGGCGGCGCAGCCGTCGGCGATAGCGGCTGCCGCCGCCTTTAAGGGCGACCACCACTGCCGCGGCCGGGAAAACTGGCCTCCCTTTTTTTTTTTGAGCCTCAAAATTTGAGTATTCACAATTATTCATTGAGTCTGTGAAACTCACCCCTTTTCATAAATTTTTCCCAGGAGGTAAATATCTTGCTAGTTCGGATAGGCTCTGTTTCTTTCTCCGCAGAGTTACAATAATAATTATCAATTTTTTGACAATATCTAAAACTACAATATTGTATATAAAAGTGTATCCATCTTTATACTAAGCACCACAGTTAGGGAGTTATGAATTATAATTTATTATGTAAAAGTTATTAGTGTGTTGTTCAATAAACTAGTGAATTTTTAAGTTGACTCTCTAAAAGTACGAATGGACCAATTTGCCCATATTATGGATAACGTTAATGGTATAAAAGAAAAGTTATAGGCCCGAGTTATGAATTAATTAAAATGTGAAAACTTGGCTAGAGATATAAATTGACAGTATGAATTAATAACGTCACATTATTGGCTTATTTTTCCTAAAACTGATTTAAAGGACTGAAATCATGTGAGTTAGGCTTACTAAGGGCCTCGGGGGCCTAGTGCCAGTCTAGCCCATGGTTTTGGGTTGTGACAAAGTTAGTATCAGAGCTTAGGTTAAACTGTGTAAGTAACTGCGGAGCATAGGGAATTCTATTTCGTCTTTCTCAATCTCAATTTCTTCTATTTTAGTGCCTCCCTTGTCGTTATGATTGGATTGGAAAGAGTAAAGGTTATTGTAACCATTATGTAATATGTATGGACCAGGAGTTTCTTTAAGTTGGGATCGATCGTGGCCAACATACAGAAGGGAACTTCGTGATTTTCCTCTCAAGGGGTAGTCGATGCACTAGACCCTGTGAGGTGGGAAAACTCATATCTATTATATAAATTGGTAAACTATAAGTCAGAGGAACTAAAGATGAGAACAATTTCCTAGACTTGCGAATAGAGGAATATTGGATGATAATGGATTAACTTGATTACCCAGTGCATTACTTTTATATGGAATGTATTTCTACAGTGAATAGAATAATGTCAGGAAATAAAAGGAAATGTTTATTGTGTGGCAAATTGTGAATGGAGATATTCATAGTATCAATAGCCATAATGAGAGATTTAGCTATTTGCACGAGAATTATCACCAAATTAAATATTGTTATGCTATTGATTATGTTTGCCTGGGAGTTGAAAGTTAGAATAGATATTGAATATATATTGAGAGATATTGATATTATAATTATGAAACTACTGAGAATGGTGAATGAAGGATCGTTATTATTGATTGCCTATAAATTGGGTTATGTTAGTATTGCTTTAATATACATTCTTAACAAGAAGGAATTAGTTTCTTAGTCTAGTCTAAGTAAATGATTATCAAGATTAAATAAGGTCATAAATTGAATACCCAACAAGCTATTTGGAGATAAAAAGAATAGATGATGTCATTATAAACGGAAACTATTTTCCAAGTGATAAGATTTATTATTGAAATTTCAAAAATATTAATCCTTTCCTGTAGCATTTACTTGCTACTTGAATTTGAACTCAATTTGATTTTGAATTTAAATCATATTATGATAAATAATTTGAGTGCATATATATCCACAGTAATCCGGCTCCCTGTTACGGGGGTGCCCATACACCAGGATCGTGACAACCTGCAGTACCTCAGAACCACTTTTTACGGCTTTACCGATATTTTGTTGCCTCTCGACAACGCCAACCTGCCCCATTAGGGTAGGATAACCTGGAGGTAAGAGCCAGTGTTTCGTCACAGTGTCACACTGTGAGAACCCTCCATGGAGCGGGCCCGGTGTTGCCCTAGTGGCTCTGATACCAACAAAAACCGCAAAGATCGCCCGACTTAGTATTTAAACTCAAATTTATATGAAATCATATATATGCAATGAACTAAGATTATTTATGGGATTTAAATAAACACAGATACAAACATTTAAAGATAAATCATAATTATAAATTAAAATACTATGATTTAATGGATTTATATGCACACTAATATAATTCATTTACTTCAGAATCAACATACAAATTAAGTATGATACGTGGCTTTGTTATACCAAGAGGATAACTATTTAAATAGTCCTTTGGACCAGTAGCCCGCACCTCTGGGTTTCCAGCCTATATATCAATACTTAAACAAGTACTGTTTAAATTCCTTTTTTAAAAAATAGTTACTGTTTATCGTTTTTAGTATGAACAAACAGTTACTGTTTAAATTAAACAAATATGAACAGTGTCACAAACAAATTTCTGATGTGGAAGATCAGACAGAGCTGCATCCACAGAGCATACTTATACAATAAATCAATTCACAGTTTAATATTTATCAATTAACTCAACCAATTTTAATTGATTTTATTTAAGGTTGAGGGTTCCTGCAACCTTAGCCTGGGATCCCCAGAACTAAGTCAGAGTGTGGAGGGAGAAGAGAAGGAAGCCTTTAACAGGGCTTAGTAGTAACAGTTTAAATTTAAATAAAAGAACTTTATTTAAATACAAATATGAAATACAAATTTAAACTTACAAGTTTAAAGTTTACAATCCAGACTTCGAACTTTGAATGCTTACTAAGAACGTTGAGAGGAGGATGAGAGAGTTTAGAGTAGTCCGGTTATACTCGCTTCTGCCTTCACAAGAGGATAGGCTCCCTTTAAATAACATAGAAATGGAATCTTTACTATTCTACTTTTACTATTTATGAACAGTGGTTGGTCTGCCACCGAATCTTGAATAGTATTGCCTTTTACTGTAGATGAACAGTGGGTTGTCTGCCACTGTGTCTTGACCTTTACTGTGGACATTATGCGTTGGCTTTTCCTGTAGAAACAGTGATTTGGCCTTTACTGTTGGAATGGTGGTGAAATAAGGTTTCACCTGCCTTTTACTCAGATGAGGACGAAGTGTCCTTCTTTTTCTTTTCTTTTTTCTTTACTTTACTTTTTTGCTTTAATTTTTCTTTTGCTTTGGCAACTTTACTTTTGACTATTATTGATTGGAGAATCTCATCATTACGGTCTTCTTTAGAGGAAAGCGATGATGAAGATGATGAAGATGAGGACGCCATATCAGCCCATCTTGCTTTACTTTTATGGCTGGATTTAGATGATTTATCTGAACAAACTGCTGGCTGTTTACTTGATGAGGGTTTTACTGGAGAATCTGAACCTGTAGAAAGTTGTTGGAACATTTCTTGGCAGATTCTTTTATACTCATCTGGAGTTTTAGCAGCAGCTAACCTAGCTTGACACTGTGCTTTTTGGATTCCAAATGTAGGTTGATCCTTTAAAGCAAGAGTAGTCGCATAGGTTAATGGAGAAGCTTGTGATAGTTTATTACGGATCCATTGATCAATTTTAAGTTCAGTGGTAGAGTTCTTGAACGAACCCCACCATTTAATCTTGTGTCTTTTTACCAACATAGGAATTTGATAAGTTCCTACGGCATACTGAGTGTCCAAATACCATTGATATACCCATGGCATGAAGAAGGCCATACAATAATACATGAGTGAAGGAATATGAGCTTCTGCAGGACTGGGCTTATAATGGGCTTTAAAATACTGATATAAGGCCTGAATGGGAGGAGGGATAATTTCATTGGAAATACCCCTGGTTTGCCACCATTTTTTAAACCAGTTAGGCACTTTACAATTAGTTTTGAACGAAGTATCAAAATAGATTAACCAGGAATGCGTAGCAGTGGAATTTTGAATGGCAAAAACCTTATCCCATGCATCACGGTAATCAAAATAATTGTAAGCAATACTGTGTACATGCTTATATAACACTTTAAATTTTACTGGTGTGTAAAGAGAGGATGCAGGCCAGTCCTTGGGATGGATAACCCTGTGGATTTTAAGAGAAGAATATAAAATAACATATTTATTTTTAGAATCATAATTGTGTTTAATTTTTACTGATCCTGTATCCAGGAGAATATTATGATAATATTCCTGAGGTTTTGAAAGATCGGTTGGAGGAAAATACCAATCCTCAGGATAATACTGTTTTAAAACAGACCAAGGATTAATATTGTTATATCCATCCTCAATCTCAATTTCATAATCAAAATTACTTTTAACAAACCATTTATGTATACTTGGAGTATACTGGATTTTTAGCAAATCCACAGCCATCAACGGATTTGATAAGTTTTACTGTCTACCGTTTGAGACAGACTAGCCGTACCATGAACGGGTACGATCGCTTTAGGTTGAGAAGACATACCTGGCGCCTCTGTGGAAGAGGACGCTATACTTTGTAACGCCTTTAATACTTCAGGGGATTGACTTAATTGTGCAATCCATTTATGAAGATCTGAAGAGGTTTTAGTGTTTAGGGTTTTAGGTAAATCTTCTGAGTGCTCAGAGAGAGCTTTAGTGGGTGATTCAGGTTCTTCTTTAGGGGCTTTGCCCTTATCCTTTTTCCTGCCCATTGTTCTGTAAGAATTCTCGAGTCAGAAAGTCTGGAATGTTGTTGCTATTACCTTTAATAAATTCAATATCAAATTCAAATATACTAAGTATAGCTTGCCATCGAGCAAAAATTTGTTTAGAAGCAAGATTTTTAACATCCTTTTGCAAAACATCTTTTGCAGATTTACAATCAATCCGAAGTAAAAATTTTTGATTTAATAAATCAGATTGAAATTTATTTATACAAATGACTATACTCAAAATTTCTTTTTTAATAGTGGAATAATTTAATTGTGTTTGGTTCCAATGACCAGACGTATACTGAATAATACGTTCTTTACCATTAATTACTTGTTTTAAAATACCACCATATCCAACATCTGAAGCATCAGTTTCCACAATTTTAAAAGCTGTTGGATTAGGGATATAAAGATACGGAATTTCCTTTACTAAGGCCTTTATCTTTTTTACTAACTGTGTATGCTGGGCTGTCCATGGGCCATCATTTTTCTTAAGCCTGTCATGCAATGGTTTTATCATACAATTTAGATTTGGATAAAAATCTATAACATAGTTTAAACATCCAAGAAAACGTTGGAGTTGGGTTTTATTAGTTAGTTCATCAGGGAACTTGGACCCAAAGACCATAGCTCGTTCTATGGGCTGGATAACACCCTGTTCAATATAATGACCCAAAAATCTAACTTTGGTTTTAAACAAGTCCATTTTAGTTTTGCTTAGAGCTAACCCATTCTTTTCAATTACCATGCAGAATGCCTTTAAATGTTTAAAATGATCTTCTAATGTTTGGCTAAAAACTAGAACATCATCAATATAAACTATACAAAATTCACTATGGGGATTAAATATATCATTCATGATCCTCTGGAATTCAGAAGGAGCATTTTTTAATCCAAAAGGCATTACATTCCATTCATATTGTCCAAAAGGGACTGTGAATACCGTTTTATATCGATCATCAGGATGAATCTGGATCTGCCAATAGCCAGATTTCATATCAAATTTACTAAAAATGTTTGCATTATATAATTGTTTTAAAAGATCTTTTTTATTAGGTAATGGGTATCTAATCCATTTTAAAGCTGTGTTTAATGGTTTATAATTAATTACTAATCTAGGTACTCCGCGTTCTATCTCAGCATTTTTATTAACATAAAAAGCTGCACAAGACCAAGGACTTCTAGATTTGCTAATTAACTTTTTATTTTCTAAATCTTTGATCTCTTTTTTACAATGCTTGATAAGTTCAGGGCTCATTTGAATGGGCCTGGCTTTAGTTGTAATGGACTTTTCATCAAAGTCCTTTTCATACGGTAAATCTACTATATGCTGTTTACGGGCCCAAAACGCATTTGGGTGATCTGCACATAGTCTATTTTCCATAATTTCCCTTAATTTATTTATTCTAGTTTGAACATCTTTATCTTCTAATTGGCCTTTAATCCTTTGAAGATATGCATGATTCCTCAAATTGTTTAAATCTTCTTCTTTAGAATTTATTAAAGAATTAATTTCCAAAGTTTTAATAGAGTGAGCTTTTAATAAATTTAAATTCTTTCTCCTAGGTTTTTCAGTAAATTCTAACCTAGCTTTACTACCTTTTATCTTAAACTTAATACAATCTTCTTTTACTGAATATGGTGTGATTAGGTTTATAAATGGTGTTCCTAATATTACCATATAATTTATTTGTGGTGAAAGTAAAAATATTGTCTTAATTTCTAAGTCATTATTTACAATATCTGCATTGATTTTACCTAGAATTTCTAACTTAGATTTATTAGCTGTAGTTAGTTTTTCATTGGTTTCTGACCAAAACCTATGTGATACTAAATCAGATTTTATACAATTTAAATCTGCGCCTGTGTCAAACAGAGCTATACCATTTATAATAAAATCATTTGAAATTTGTAAAGTTATTTTTACTAAGTATTTTCTAGATGTTATTTCTTGTAAAACAAAGAGAAAATTAGGGTTTATTTCTTCTTCTTCATTTAGTTCATTTATTTCATCTTTTATTTCATCATCTGGTTCTTCCGAAGAGGAGCTAGATACTAGTTGAGTTTCTAAACGTTTTATTTTTGTTGCATTTAATTGTGCCTGATATTTTAATTCCTTTACTTCATGTTTTAAAACCTTAATTTCTTTATATAAATCTTTAAGTGACATATCTGTATCTACCCTTTTATTTCTATTTAATATAGTTGTTAAATCATAAGTGTTATTTTGTGGTTTAGGTATTATAGGTTTTACTTCTTTATTTTCTTCAAAGCTTTTAATTAGTTTTTTAAGAAGTTGGCTTTTAAGGTCGTTATCTGTAATACCATTTACTACTTCTAAAAGTGTACTTTGATCTTTAGTTAGCATGTTTACTGATTTATCTGAAGAACTGGTTGTTGAACCAAGTTCATCAATTTGGTGTTCACTTTCTTGTATCTCAGAATCTGATGTATCAGAAGTAAGATACAATTCATGAATTTTATTTATCACTTCATCATCTAAGTTTAATTCATGTAATTTTTTATTGAACTTACAAAATTTAGATGTGTGTCCTTTTTTACCACATTTGAAACAAGTTAAATCTTTATATGAAGTTTTAGTTGAAGTTTTATATGGTTTTTTACTTCTAGATTTCTTATAATATTTAGGTTTTTCTTTATGATAATAATTGTCTTTACTAGGTTTAGATCTATACTGTTTTTTATAATGTTTCCTAGAGCTTGATGGTTTAGAACATGAACCATTACATTGCTGTGTAGAAGTTATATTATAATCAAACTGTTTACAAAAACTTCCTAATTCTTGTTTAGTCTTTTTTAATTCATATTTTAAAGTTCTTTGCAGTTTTAAATCTTGACAAATTTGTAATCCTTCTTTCTGAGTTATACTAATTAGTTAACCATAAGTTAATTTATTATATAGGATTGGGTTACCATGTTGTTGTTTTATATAATTCCTAACTCTTTCCCCTAAAAAATAAGGTAAACCAGCTAAGAATTTTTCTTTCCAAAAAGCCTGGTTTGAATCTTCTCTTAACATTAGTCGTGTAAGAAAAGTGGTTTTATACAACTGAAATTGTCCTAAGTGTTTACATTTTAAATTACTGAGAAGTTCAGCATTTTTATCTTTTATATGGGATGGATCTCCTATAAAGTGTAATGAAATAGTGAGTATTAAGGTTGCAACTGCATCCTGAATCGGCTCACCATGTTCATCATATAAGGGTTCATCCTGATCATTTATTTGAACTGAATTTAAAATATCTAATTGGTCTTTTTCAGTTAAGTGGTAATCCCACCAACCTTTTAATTGTCCTGTAAATCCGGCAATAAGGATTTCAGCAACTGCTTTATCAGATATGGGTGACTGGGTTTTATAAGCATTTGCAGCCATTGCCATTTGTTGCAAAATACTTAAGATTTTATATTTGGACAATCCATCTATATTCCATTCATATAATGTGTTAGCATTATAATGATATTGGGATATATATGGAGGTTTATCAATTGTTCCTAAATCTGGAGCCTTAGAGACTAATTCCCTATGGGTTATATTATTTACAAATTATTTAGCATCTTCTAGGTCAGGTTCACTGACTTCAGTGTTAGAAGTTTCTTCTAAAAGATTTACAGAGGTATCCTGAACTACATGATGTGTAGATTCTGAGCTTCCCTCAAGTTGACTAAGTTGTTGTTTTAAGGTTCCTGATACGGATCCATCATCACTCGTCGCTGGATCGCAAGGAGGCATGGTGAACGACGAAGGAGATCCATTGGTGCTTCCTATCGGACCGATTACAAGGAGCCGTGCCAAGCGATATGGGGCAGCCATATCATTATTTGTTCAAGCCCAAATAACACAAGAACTTCATGATGCCGCATTCAACAAGTGTTGTGAAGAACTTGAAGGCATTCTTAGGCTTCTAATGTTGTTGGTGGCATGTGAAGTTGAAGCACTCCATTAAATTTGTTTGGATTGCTACAGTGGAGGAAGGCACGCCTGCTACAGTGGAGGAAAGCACGCCTGCTACAGTGCCCGCGCCAATTAGCTTGACTGCTACTTTTAATTGTGTATTTAAGCAAATTAAACTAGCATTACTAAAATTATTTTGTTCAATTAATTTTTTATCAGAATCATTTTCTCTAGCTACTTTATATGGTGCACAAGTTATATCATTATCTTGATATTTAAATTTACTTATTGCTTTAGGTGGAAAATCACTTTGAATTATCCTGTCATTTACTATCCATTCTGGTCGTTTATCACGAATTGTTATTGGGTTAAGACTTTTATCTGAATTATTTTTAATTAATGAAAACCAATCTAAAAACTTCATTTTGGTTTGGGTTTGAATTTGGTAATTTAAATATTCTTCTTTTAAATCTTCAAAAACATGAGTTTTTAATATTTTATTAATCTTCATTAAATTTTTAGTTTTTGTAATTTCTTTTACTAAATCCTTATTAATTTCTTCTTTAGTTAAAACATTCAATTCCCTATTTATTTCACTAACATTTTCAGTGATTGCTGAAGCTGTTGGTGACTCTGGTGAAGTGTTTACTAAATTAGATTGTTGATTTAAATAATTGTCAACAGGATTATAAACTGCCTGTGGTACTGAATTACTATAATCAACTCCTTTCATTTTAAATGATTGACTAGATGCAGGTATATCTGAGGTAGAATACCTAGGTTTTACTAATGTTTGGATAATTGGTTTAGGTTCACTTTCCTTATATCTTGCATAAATAACTGAAGGTATTTTTGGTTTATCATCATCTGTAACAACAGAAGATGTAGATCCTGTATACCTAGAGCTTTGACTTCTATTAAATTTTAATGTTACTTTACCATCTTCAAATTGTTCAATTTTCTGCAAATTGACATTTGGTTTTACCTTTTCTGGTTCAGGTGGAGGGACAATCCCTTCCAAAATCCATTCCTCTGGTTAGGTGATATCCTTCCATTGGATGGTTTTAGGTATAACAGTATTAGTTTTAGTCAAATCTGTTTGAAGAAATCGCGTTTCTCCAAATTTAGGTTGTAATTTATATTTTGTACTAAAAGCAGAATTCATGGCTTTATAATGAATTTTATAAATTAAAGCAATTGGAATTGATCCTTGCTTCATTTTATAATTGTGGGTTTTTATTTCCAAAACTATACTTTCTAAAATATTTAGATCATTTAAAGAAACAGTCATATCTGGATAGACCTCAAAAGAGATCGGTCCTTCACTTAAGCTTGTTTCAACAGATCCTAATAACGAATCTTGAAAATTTAAAAATCTAGCATCTCTTACTACTGCAAGAATACTAGTGTTTAACCCTTCTCTAGTTAAAGGTTTTATACCTACCTGTATTAATCCTATATGAATATATTTATACTTTTTATGTTTATGTTGTTGTAAAGTTTTAGGTGAGAGTAAAGTTATCCTTTCAAATGGTTTACAAAGTTGAAAATCTCGTTCTTCAGTTTTAATCACATAATCTGTATTCCATAAAGGAAATTTACTAACTTTATAAATCTGTTCTTTATCAACTTTAGGTATTTGCCATTCATCTATTGCTTTACTAAAATCTTGTAAAATTAATTCATTTCGGTTTATACTTGATGAGGGTTTTACTGGAGAATCTGAACCTGTAGAAAGTTGTTGGAACATTTCTTGGCAGATTCTTTTATACTCATCTGGAGTTTTAGCAGCAGCTAACCTAGCTTGACACTGTGCTTTTTGGATTCCAAATGTAGGTTGATCCTTTAAAGCAAGAGTAGTCGCATAGGTTAATGGAGAAGCTTGTGATAGTTTATTACGGATCCATTGATCAATTTTAAGTTCAGTGGTAGAGTTCTTGAACGAACCCCACCATTTAATCTTGTGTCTTTTTACCAACATAGGAATTTGATAAGTTCCTACGGCATACTGAGTGTCCAAATACCATTGATATACCCATGGCGTGAAGAAGGCCATACAATAATACATGAGTGAAGGAATATGGGCTTCTGCAGGACTGGGCTTATAATGGGCTTTAAAATACTGATATAAGGCCTGAATGGGAGGAGGGATAATTTCATTGGAAATACCCCTGGTTTGCCACCATTTTTTAAACCAGTTAGGCACTTTACAATTAGTATTGAACGAAGTATCAAAATAGATTAACCAGGAATGCGTAGCAGTGGAATTTTGAATGGCAAAAACCTTATCCCATGCATCACGGTAATCAAAATAATTGTAAGCAATACTGTGTACATGCTTATATAACACTTTAAATTTTACTGGTGTGTAAAGAGAGGATGCAGGCCAGTCCTTGGGATGGATAATCCTGTGGATTTTAAGAGAAGAATATAAAATAACATATTTATTTTTAGAATCATAATTGTGTTTAATTTTTACTGATCCTGTATCCAGGAGAATATTATGATAATATTCCTGAGGTTTTGAAAGATCGGTTGGAGGAAAATACCAATCCTCAGGATAATACTGTTTTAAAACAGACCAAGGATTAATATTGTTATATCCATCCTCAATCTCAATTTCATAATCAAAATTACTTTTAACAAACCATTTATGTATACTTGGAGTATACTGGATTTTTGGCAAATCCACAGCCATCAACGGATTTGATAAGTCTTTACTGTCTACCGTTTGAGACAGACTAGCCGTACCATGAACGGGTACGATCGCTTTAGGTTGAGAAGACATACCTAGCGCCTCTGTGGAAGAGGACGCTATACTTTGTAACGCCTTTAATACTTCAGGGGATTGACTTAATTGTGCAATCCATTTATGAAGATCTGAAGAGGTTTTAGTGTTTAGGGTTTTAGGTAAATCTTCTGAGTGCTCAGAGAGAGCTTTAGTGGGTGATTCAGGTTCTTCTTTAGGGGCTTTGCCCTTATCCTTTTTCCTGCCCATTGTTCTGTAAGAATTCTCGAGTCAGAAAGTCTGGAATGTTGTTGCTATTACCTTTAATAAATTCAATATCAAATTCAAATATACTAAGTATAGCTTGCCATCGAGCAAAAATTTGTTTAGAAGCAAGATTTTTAACATCCTTTTACAAAACATCTTTTGCAGATTTACAATCAATCCGAAGTAAAAATTTTTGATTTAATAAATCAGATTGAAATTTATTTATACAAATGACTATACTCAAAATTTCTTTTTTAATAGTGGAATAATTTAATTGTGTTTGGTTCCAATGACCAGACGTATACTGAATAATACGTTCTTTACCATTAATCACTTGTTTTAGTATACCACCATAACCAACATCTGAAGCATCTGTTTCAACAATTTTGAAAGCTGTTGGATTAGGGATGTAAAGATATGGAATTTCCTTTACTAAGGCCTTTATCTTTTTTATTAACTGTGTATGCTGGGCTGTCCATGGGCCAGTATTTTTCTTAAGCCTGTCATGCAATGGTTTTATCATGCAATTTAGATTTGGATAAAAATCTATAACATAGTTTAAACATCCAAGAAAACGTTGGAGTTGGGTTTTATTAGTTAATTCATTAGGGAACTTGGACCCAAAGACCATAGCTCGTTCTATGGGCTGGATAACACCCTGTTCAATATAATGACCCAAAAATCTAACTTTGGTTTTAAACAAGTCCATTTTAGTTTTGCTTAGAGCTAACCCATTCTTTTCAATTACCATGCAGAATGCCTTTAAATGTTTAAAATGATCTTCTAATGTTTGGCTAAAAACTAGAACATCATCAATATAAACTATACAAAATTCACTATGGGGATTAAATATATCATTCATGATCCTCTGGAATTCAGAAGGAGCATTTTTTAATCCAAAAGGCATTACATTCCATTCATATTGTCCAAAAGGGACTGTGAATGCCGTTTTATATCGATCATCAGGATGAATCTGGATCTGCCAATAGCCAGATTTCATATCAAATTTACTAAAAATGTTTGCATTATATAATTGTTTTAAAAGATCTTTTTTATTAGGTAATGGGTATCTAATCCATTTTAAAGCTGTGTTTAATGGTTTATAATTAATTACTAATCTAGGTACTCCGCGTTCTATCTCAGCATTTTTGTTAACATAAAAAGCTGCACAAGACCAAGGACTTCTAGATTTGCTAATTAACTTTTTATTTTCTAAATCTTTGATCTCTTTTTTACAATGCTTGATAAGTTCAGGGCTCATTTGAATGGGCCTGGCTTTAGTTGTAATGGACTTTTCATCAAAGTCCTTTTCATACGGTAAATCTACTATATGCTGTTTACGGGCCTAAAACGCATTTGGGTGATCTGCACATAGTCTATTTTCCATAATTTCCCTTAATTTATTTATTCTAGTTTGAACATCTTTATCTTCTAATTGGCTTTTAATCCTTTGAAGATATGCATGATTCCTCAAATTGTTTAAGTCTTCTTCTTTAGAATTTATTAAAGAATTAATTTCCAAAGTTTTAATAGAGTGAGCTTTTAATAAATTTAAATTCTTTTTCCTAGGTTTTTCAGTAAATTCTAACCTAGCTTTACTACCTTTTATCTTAAACTTAATACAATCTTCTTTTACGGAATATGGTGTGATTAGGTTTATAAATGGTGTTCCTAATATTACCATATAATTTATTTGCGGTGAAAGTAAGAATATTGTCTTAATTTCTAAATCATTATTTACAATATCTGCATTGATTTTACCTAGAATTTCTAGTTTAGATTTATTAGCTGTAGTTAGTTTTTCATGAGTTTCTGACCAAAACCTATGTGGTACTAAATCAGATTTTATACAATTTAAATCTGCGCCTATGTCAAACAGAGCTATACCATTTATAATAAAATCATTTGAAATTTGTAAAGTTATTTTTACTAAGTATTTTCTAGATGTTATTTCTTGTAAAACAAAGAGAAAATTAGGGTTTATTTCTTCTTCTTCATTTAGTTCATTTATTTCATCTTTTATTTCATCATCTGGTTCTTCCGAAGAGGAGCTAGATACTAGTTGAGTTTCTAAACGTTTTATTTTTGTTGCATTTAATTGTGCCTGATATTTTAATTCCTTTACTTCATGTTTTAAAACCTTAATTTCTTTATATAAATCTTTAAGTGACATATCTGTATCTACCCTTTTATTTCTATTTAATATAGTTGTTAAATCATAAGTGTTAGTTTGTATTTTAGGTATTATAGGTTTTACTTCTTTATCTTCTTCAAAACTTTTAATTAGTTTTTTAAGAATTTGGCTTTTAAGATCATTATCCGTAATACTATTTACTACCTCTAAGAGTGTACTCTGATCTTTAGTTAACATATTTATTGATTTATCTGAAGAACTGGTTGTTGAACCAAGTTCATCAATTTGATGATCACTTTCTTGTATCTCAGAATCTGATGTATTAGAATTAAGATACAATTCGTGAATTTTATTTATTACTTCATCATCTAAATTTAATTCATGCAATTTTTTATTGAACTTACAAAATTTAGATGTGTGTCCTTTTTTTCCACATTTAAAACAAGTTAAATCTTTATATGAAGTTTTAGCAGAAGTTTTATATGGTTTTTTACTTCTAGATTTCTTATAATGTTTAGGTTTTTCTTTATGATAATAACTGTCTTTACTAGGTTTAGATCTATACTGTTTTTTATAATGTTTCCTAGAGCTTGATGGTTTAGAACATGAACCATTACATTGCTGTGTAGAAGTTATATTATAATCAAATTGTTTACAAAAACTTCCTAATTCTTGTTTAGTCTTTTTTAATTCATATTTTAAAGTTCTTTGAAGTTTTAAATCTTGACAAATTTGTAATCCTTCTTTCTGAATTATACTAATTAATTGACCATAAGTTAATTTATTATATGGGATTGGGTTACCATGTTGTTGTTTTATATAATTCCTAACTCTTTCCCCTAAAAAATAAGGTAAACCAGCTAAGAATTTTTCTTTCCAAAAAGCCTGGTTTGAATCTTCTCTTAACATTAGTCGTGTAAGAAAAGTGGTTTTATACAACTGAAATTGTCCTAAGTGTTTACATTTTAAATTACTGAGAAGTTCAGCATTTTTATCTTTTATATGGGATGGATCTCCTATAAAATGTAATGAAATAGTGAGTATTAAGGTTGCAACTGCATCCTGAATCGGCTCACCATGTTCATCATATAAGGGTTCATCCTGATCATTTATTTGAACTGAATTTAAAATATCTAATTGGTCTTTTTCAGTTAAGTGGTAATCCCACCAACCTTTTAATTGTCCTGTAAATCCGGCAATAAGGATTTCAGCAACTGCTTTATCAGATATGGGTGACTGGGTTTTATAAGCATTTGCAGCCATTGTCATTTGTTGCAAAATACTTAAGATCTTATATTCGGACAATCCATCTATATTCCATTCATATAATGTGTTAGCATTATAATGAAATTGGGATATGTATGGGGGTTTATCAATTGTTCCTAAATTTGGAGCCTTAGAGACTAATTCTCTATGGGTTATATTATTTACAAACTGTTTAGCATCTTCTAGGTCAGGTTCACTGACTTCAGTGCTAGAAGTTTCTTCTAAAAGATTTACAGAGGTATCCTGAACTACATGATGTGTAGATTCTGAGCTTCCCTCAAGTTGACTAAGTTGTTGTTTTAAGGTTCCTAAGAATTTAGAATTTAATTCCTTTTGACTAGACTTAGACACTTGAAATGGTTTAAACATATGTGATTTTACTGGTTCTTTACCTTTAGATGGTTCAACTACTACTGGTTTATCCTGGAGTAATAGTTCTATCTTTTTTAATTGTGTATTTAAGCAAATTAAACTAGCATTACTAAAATTATTTTGTTCAATTAATTTTTTATCAGAATCATTTTCTCTAGCTACTTTATATGGTGCACAAGTTATATCATTATCTTGATATTTAAATTTACTTATTGCTTTAAGTGGAAAATCACTTTGAATTATCCTGTCATTTACTATCCATTCTGGTCGTTTATCACGAATTGTTATTGGGTTAAGACTTTTATCTGAATTATTTTTAATTAATGAAAACCAATCTAAAAACTTCATTTTGGTTTGGGTTTGAATTTGGTAATTTAAATATTCTTCTTTTAAATCTTCAAAAACATGAGTTTTTAATATTTTATTAATCTTCATTAAATTTTTAGTTTTTGTAATTTCTTTTACTAAATCCTTATTAATTTCTTCTTTAGTTAAAACATTCAATTCCCTATTTATTTCACTAACATTTTCAGTGATTGCTGAAGCTGTTGGTGACTCTGGTGAAGTGTTTACTAAATTAGATTGTTGATTTAAATAATTGTCAACAGGATTATAAACTGCCTGTGGTACTGAATTACTATAATCAACTCCTTTCATTTTAAATGATTGACTAGATGCAGGTATATCTGAGGTAGAATACCTAGGTTTTACTAATGTTTGGATAATTGGTTTAGGTTCACTTTCCTTATATCTTGCATAAATAACTGAAGGTATTTTTGGTTTATCATCATCTGTAACAACAGAAGATGTAGATCCTGTATACCTAGAGCTTTGACTTCTATTAAATTTTAATGTTACTTTACCATCTTTAAAATTTTCAATTTTCTGCAAATTGACATTTGGTTTTACCTTTTTTGGTTCAGGTGGAGGGACAATCCCTTCCAAAATCCATTCCTCTGGTAAGGTGATAACCTTCCATTGGATGGTTTTAGGTATAACAGTATTAGTTTTAGTCAAATCTGTTTGAAGAAATCGCGTTTCTCCAAATTTAGGTTGTAATTTATATTTTGTACTAAAAGCAGAATTCATGGCTTTATAATGAATTTTATAAATTAAAGCAATTGGAATTGATCCTTGCTTCATTTTATAATTGTGGGTTTTTATTTCCAAAACTATACTTTCTAAAATATTTAGATCATTTAAAGAAACAGTCATATCTGGATAGACCTCAAAAGAGATCGGTCCTTCACTTAAGCTTGTTTCAACAGATCCTAATAACGAATCTTGAAAATTTAAAAACCTACCATCTCTTACTACTGCAAGAATACTAGTGTTTAACCCTTCTCTAGGTAAAGGTTTTATACCTACCTGTATTAATCCTATATGAATATATTTATACTTTTTATGTTTATGTTGTTGTAAAGTTTTAGGTGAGAGTAAAGTTATCCTTTCAAATGGTTTACTAAGTTGAAAATCTCGTTCTTCAGTTTTAATCACATAATCTGTATTCCATAAAGGAAATTTACTAACTTTATAAATCTGTTCTTTATCAACTTTAGGTATTTGCCATTCATCTATTGCTTTACTAAAATCTTGTAAAATTAATTCATTTCGGTTTATGATCCGTTTGATTTCTGAGTTATCTGAGTCATCAGATTTAATACTACTAACTGATCTACATAATAAAGGATCCATTTTATAATATCAATCAAGTAGCGGCCACTGCCTGTGTTATACCCTTCACTGCCCACAACTCAAAAAGGGACTTACAATGGGTTCAGATCGGCATACCCAATACTTCTACATGACATTATGAAATAGATAGGTTATTATATAGAAGTTAATAATACTAAAGTCGTATGGCTTTGATACCAACAAAACACTCACAAGATCGCCCGACTTAGTATTTAAACTCAAATTTATATGAAATCATATATATGCAATGAACTAAGATTATTTATGGGATTTAAATAAACACAGATACAAACATTTAAAGATAAATCATAATTATAAATTAAAATACTATGATTTAATGGATTTATATGCACACTTATATAATTCATTTACTTCAGAATCATACAAATTAAGTATGATACGTGGCTTTGTTATACCAAGGATATGACTAATTAAATAGTCCTTTGGACCAGTAGCCCGCAATCCTGGGTTTCCAGCCTATATATCAATAAATTCCTTTTTTTTAAAAATAGTTACTGTTTATCATTTTTAGTATGAACAAACAGTTACTGTTTAAATTAAACAAATATGAACAGTATCACAAACAAATTTCTGATGTGGAAGATCAGACAGAGCTGCATCCACAGAGCATACTTATATAATAAATAGTTTAATATTTATCAATTAACTCAACCAATTTTAATTGATTTTATTTAAGGTTGAGGGTTCCTGCAACCTTAGCCTGGGATCCCCAGAACTAAGTCAGAGTGTGGAGGGAGAAGAGAAGGAAGCCTTTAACAGGGCTTAGTAGTAACAGTTTAAATTTAAATAAAAGAACTTTATTTAAATACAAATATGAAATACAAATTTAAACTTACAAGTTTAAAGTTTACAATCCAGACTTCGAACTTTGAATGCTTACTAAGAACGTTGAGAGGAGGATGAGAGAGTTTAGAGTAGTCTGGTTATACTATATATATATATATATATATTATAAAATAGTGTGAAGATAACTGTATGTTGAAGTTGTCTATACGTACCACGGGGTACTGAATTAAACAATTAGATGAAATGATCATAAGTATAGCTGGAGCTTAGGGTTAAATTAAAAGTATGGATGTTGAAATGATTAGGGAAGACAACTTTGATACAAAAGATAAGTTACAACTATATTGAAAGCATAAGCTCTTGAGTACTTAAGTGAAAAGGAAAAAATTTTTTTGTGGAAATGGACCTGAAAAGTTAAAGATCCAAAAAAATGATATATAAATCAAGCTGGAGTGTACGTATTTCAAGAGTTGTTTGGGTTAATTTAATGGAATGCTTGGAAAGTGTGATTGCTTTTGATGTGCCATAATGAAACACCCTGAATTTTTATTTTTGAAACCTTTGAATTTTTATTTAATTAAAAATCGGGAATTTTGACCGTGTGGGCTGTAAATGTAATACAGCCTCAATTCGAGCCCAAATTTTCGAATTGGGTCCAAGCCCAAAAACAGATTATTCGGAATTTACGATCCAAGGACACTTAAAATTTTTGACGAATCAAATGAAACTCTACTTACTAATCGATTATAATTATATGAATAGGTATGTAATTATTATATAAATTAATCATCCTATAAAAAAATCAAATATCATAATTGTTCATATTTTATTAATATTGAATAAATGAAGAAAACATTATGGAACCGAACTAAATAATTAAAATAAATCAAACCGGGCCTTAAAATCAAAATGATTTTTCGAAAACCACACGAATAATCCGGAAAACCGAGTGAAAAACCTGCAAACCAAACAAAATGAGACCAAATCACTAAATCGGACCGAACCGATTCGAATCAAACCGAAATGTCCTAGATTTTTCTTTTTCCTTCTTTTCTTTTCTTTTCCTCCTTTTTCTTCTGGAGACACGCGACTCCTCCCCCTTCCCGATCCAGCCACCTGAGCTTCTCGTCGATGTCTCCTCGCCGCTGCAAGTCCGGTCTTGTCACATCGCCTCTCCGTTCAATTCTGATGCGAAAGGCTGTCGCTAGAAGCTGCGATCGCAACAGCCCCTCCTCCCTCTTTCTTCGATCGCAACAGCAGCACCACAACTCAGCGCCGTCGAGTCCGCCACAGATCACGCTTGATCTCACTCTCTCCGTCTTCGGCTTGCGATTCAGGCGAGTGCGACTCTCTTCTATGGATTGGCAGCAACGTTGGTGGTGATTCTATGCCCTGGCGAGCCGTTTCAACCAACAAGAGGAACTGATCTCACTCAACCGATGCCGGAATCAGACTCCTGGCAGAAAAAACGAGTCTAATGGTGTAAAGAGTGCTCAAGTTCGGGCAAGTTCGATTTTTCGACCACCGTGTACGGCGGCTGGCGGCAGCGGCCCGGCGACACTCCGGCGAGGCGCCGAGGGACAGAATATTCCTCTTCACGCCGATCACGGAATTGTCGCCCGATTCTCAATTGGTACGTTCTAAGACTAAATTCTCAATTTTTTTGTATATAAAGAGCTAATTGATTAATGAATTCAATTGAGTTATTAAATAGATTGAATTGAATAATAAGAAATTAAATTATTGGAATAGCTTAAATATATATATGGACATTTATAATCTTTTGTAAATAAATTAGATTAATTAGTGTGTGTTATTGCGATAGCGAACATGATTGGTTAATTGGTTTAGGATTTTAGAATAATGTAATGGCAAATTAGTTAAACTATTGACAAATAAAATTTACATGAATTATAATTATAAGTAGAAGACTTGACATGGAAATAAGAATTCACATATAGAATAGCTAGATTATTGAATCTATTATGAATTTTTGGTAAGGAAATGATGACTCGTTAGTACGATAGTAGGTATTTTTGATCGTTGGTTTAATTCTTGGCATGTTATAAAGGAAACCTTGATTGTACCGTTTAAATTGAACTATAAACTGGAATGGCGAAAGAATTGAGAAACCTAAAATGGCAGCATGCCATCTTAACTAATTAGCTTGAACAATTATTGTGGTATAATGCAAACAAAGTTATAAATTAAGTTCTAGGTGGGAAATGGGTTAAGTAGCATATGATGTATGAGCTTAATCAATTACTCAAGGTTTCTTTGATATAGTGGCAACTTCTAGTTAGAGAAAATCATGGATTTTTGCTTGAACTAAGTTTATATTGTTGGATTAAATGTACTCCTCATAACTTGTTGCTTTGGAAGGAGGATGGGATTTTAAATTGATTGATTGCCCGACGGATGGGCTATGTGCATTGATTTTATAAATATATAATAATATTGTGATATTTGAGCAGGTAGATAGTCCAATTTTTAGGGGAGGTGCTGCCGAAATTTTGATAGAAATTAGACTAAATTTTAATTAACAACATAATTAATAAGTTTATTTAGATCAGTTCTATAATTGGGTACATAATAAATATAGTGCTCTGATTATTTATTATCTTTATTATTCATTTAATTATTTACATATTTATTTATTTATTTTCATTATTATTGTTAATATTGTTATTTATTTTATTATTGTTGTTTATTGTTAATACTATTTATTTATTTGCATTGATTTTGGATGTTTAATTGTGCATTGCATTACGATGTCTAATTGATTAATATGTCTGCATGTGATTGCAATGTTTGATTAATTGTGTTGTGATAATGCTATGCTTTGTTTGTGTGGAATTGGGATGAAGTGGGTCACCATGGGTTTGTGAGACTGTTTCTGTTATACGGATCCTGATTCTGATTTCTGTTATATTTTGATTCTGTTATATGGATCCTGATTCTGTTTCTGTTAGCCGGGTAAATGGGAGATCGGCGCCCCCGTGTGCACCTACCGTTACCGTTACCGTTAACCACGGGTTGGCTTCTCGTCGTTGCGCACCGGACAGTCTAGATTTGATCGCAGCCCGCAGGGTGGCCTCCTGTTGTGAGCGCTTGACGATCTAGATTGGATGGAGACCACCGGGTTGCCTCCTGTTGGTATGAAAAAGAAAAGAGAGGATAGAAAAACAATGAGAGGGCTGGTCAAGTGAGAATTAGACTGGTCGGCCAGTATGGGGGATCGGCTCCCTGGTTGACACGTGAGAGGATGAGCCATGTGGGAGGACGGCTCATCGGGGGTTTCGGTGACTCCACTGACTAATTTCCACGTAATGTGATTAATTGAAGGTGATATTGTTTGTGAGTGCTGGTGATATGCCATTTGTGTGACTGGCTGCGTGAACATATAACTAGTCGGATGACTAGATTGATATATTTAAACATTTTTGTGAATGCGTGCGCTGTGCAATAAGTGTTACTTCTTAGAAGGCTCACATATCTTGTTTAATTTTTCAGGAAGTAAGCTTCTTTAAATTCGGTTAAGTATGTCCTTTGCCGCAGGGCTAGAAGAAAATTTTCCCAGTTTCATAAATTATCTTACTATGTAATTATATGTATAAAAGCTATGTATACCAAGTAGTTAGTGACTCTGTAGTTGTAGAATTTGTATACAATTAGTCGTGTATTAACATAGACAATATAACTATGTGAGCCCAAATTAAAAATATGGTGTATTGTTAATTGAGCCCAAACTGTGGAATGTTGTAGCTGATAAATTTGAGTCGAGATTTAATAAAATCTTGAGATTTATTTTCCTATAAACATGGGCGGAATGTTTAATATTATATTGAGATAGTAAATTTTTAGTGTTTCAGGCTTACTACGGGCCTCGGGGGCCTTAAGCTTACCTGGGCCCTAGTACCGGTCCGGCCCATGGAATTGGGTCGTGACACATAAGTACACTAAAAGTGGCAATGTTAATGCTAGGACTTGAAATGATTTTGCAGTAAACCTTTGAATTGAGGGGGTGATGGAGATAAGGTGAAATTTAACCATACTCTTTTTTAAATCAAATTTGAATCATTTAGATATATATTTTTTAAAAAATAAATTCAAAAAAAAAATATAATAAGTTTCAAATACCTCATTTATATATATTATTTAAATTATTAAAAAATTATTAATAATTTACGTCATAATATAATAAAACAAAATATAATTAGACACAATAAAATAATAATTCTAAAAATTTAAAATTTTGAAATGCTTAATTATCTATATTTATTTATCTATTAAAAAAAGTCAAAAAAATATCCAATCAAATTATAGAAATATTATATATATTTTTAGGTTAAAATTTTTTAATTGGTTAAAACTAAGGTTATTTTAGGATATATAAAATTTCACAAGGATAATATTGGCAATCCTATTATTCCTCCTCATTTCCATTTTTATATATAGTATAGATAGATGTTAAATTAATTTAATTTCATCAGTAAATTAAACATTTGATAAATTAATTGGTCCATTATATTAAGTCTAAATTAATTATAATAAAATAATTAAGGAACAGTTCTCATATTTAGTTGTTGATCAATATTTGTTTTTGAGTTGCAGAGTCTCACAGATCTTAAAATTTAACTGGTTTCCTTAGATGTTCAAGTTTGTTTTAATCATTGAACTCATGGGTCTCAGTTCAAACATTTCTAATAAGCAAATTTGATGAATAAATTATTGAAATAAGTTTTTATTTTTCCCCTTTCGCTGCAAATTTGTGTTGCTCAAATCATTTTAGAATTGAATGCATAATCTTTTAGAGAAAGGAAAATAACTCTTGCAGCTTCTTTCAACATGTTTTTTTTTTTCTAAATCCACTTATGGTACTAACGATGAAGTAATTGATTTTCTTTCTTGCTTACCCTCTTTTTGTCAGATTTCAACGACTTCAATTTCAGCGGCCCCAACTTGCAAATCTAGAGTTTTCATGATCAATTAAAAGACTTCATAGTTTAGTAAAATAATTAATCTTGAAGTTGCTTTTCATGATCAATTATAATAGTATAATTATAATAAGAAGTAAAATCCTTTCATGGGGTCCCATTCTTGGTCTAATTCCATTGAAGATATCTTCGACTGTTCAGTAAATATATAGCAGACTCACTTCGAAGAAGGCTGCGATGAAGGCTACAATCACGGAGTGGTCACATGAAAAGAGGCTAGACAAGTGGGTCTTAAGATAGGCTTCAAGGTCGGCAAGGAACTTGGTTTTCTACCGGGACTGCATTGTGTTACCAAACAGTGTATTTGGAAAAATGATTCTTACTTGCTTTCATTGATTAAATAATGTACATCAATTTGCTTTACAATATATTTGACTAAGATAAATAAAGTACATTTACTATTTACAAAGTTAAGCTAAGTAATGCTACTATTCATAGCTTGTAGTCTGTCCTTTTCTTGCTTGACTTGATACTCCCCCTCAAGTTGAACATATATGTTGCAAATGTTGAACTTGCTTAAAAAGTACTTGAATTGTTTTTTATGCGGCGCCTTGGTGAACATATTTGCTGGTTGTTCAGTTGTTTTCAAATATTCAGGTTTAACAATGCCCAAGACTACCTTTTCTCTAATGAAATGACAATCAATTTCTATATGCTTTATCCTTTCATGAAACACAGGGTTCTTAGCTTTATGAATGGTAGAAGTACTATCAGTAAATAAATCAACAGGCTTAGGCACTTCTACCTTGAAATCTTGTAACAAAGCAATGAGCCAAATCACTTCAGAAATAGTAGACGACATGGCCTTATACTCAGCTTCCGCTGAACTTTTAGAAACTGTGGATTGCTTTTTACTTTTCCACTTAACAAGTGATTCACCCAAGAAAATGCAAAATCTAGTTAGCGATTTCCTAGTCTCAACACAACTAGCCCAATCACTGTCTGAATATGTTGTGAGTTTCAATTGAGATGCGGAAGAAAGAAATGAACCCTGACCTAGTGAAGCTTTTAACTACTTAAGAATCTCATATGCTGTTGCCAAGTGGTCTGTGGACGGTCCATCCATGTATTGAGCCAAATCATGAACCCCATAAGAGATGTCTGGTCAAGTGAGGGTGATGCACATTAGTTTACCAATCAGTTGTCTATAAACTGTAGGATCTTTAAGACAACCTTCTGCTATATGTGTATATTTCATATTAACATCTATAGGAATAGAACTTGGTTTAGCACCCAACATTCCATATTCCTCAAGTAGCTCTAAAACATACTTTCTTTGTGAGAGAACAATTCCCTTAGCAGACCTAGCAACTTCAAGTCCTAGAAAGTACCTCAACTGTCTAAGATCTTTTAATTTGAAATAAGATTCTAATTGATGTTACAAATGTTCAACTAGCTCTTTGTTTGTACTTTCTATAATGATATCATCAACATAGACCAATAAGGCAACAAAACCTTTTTTAGTTTGTTTAGTAAACAAGGAATAATCACACTTAGATTGAACAAAACCCTTTTTAGCTAAACTTTCTGTGAATTTAAGATTCCATTGCCTAGACGCCTGCTTCAAATCATATAAGGATTTCTAAAGCTTACAAACAAGCTTAGACCCATTCCCATACTCCCCCTTAGGTACATACCCTTGTGGCGAGTCCATGTATACTTCTTATAAAAGAACACCATTCAAAAAAGCGTTATTGACATCTAACTGAGAAAGTTACCCATTAAAGTGAGCTGCCAAAGCAAGAAAAACTTTCACAGTTGTGTGTTTTGCTTCAAGAGAAAAGGTTCCTGGTAATCAAATCTAGCTTTTTGGGTATATCCCCTGGCAACCAACCTAGCCTTATACTTATCAACCATCCCATATAGTTTAAATTTGATTTTATAAAACCATTTACAACCACTGTTTTTGAATAGGAAGGAAGAGTAATGATAGCCAAGTGTTATTATTTTCTAAAGACAAAAGTTCATCTTGCATAGTAGATTTCCAATGATTAGACTGAGAGGCTTGGTAGAAGGATGTTGGTTCAGTTATGGAAGAAATTTGAAGAACAAAAGACTTGTAGGTAAGGTAAAGTTTATCATAGGAAAGGTACTATTGTCAAAGATGAGAAGTGACAAAATGAGAAGTGTGTGAAGGGTGGAACAAGTGATAATCTTGTAGGTATGAGGGTTAAATTGTGAGGCCTGGAGCTCCTTCTTAAAGGTACAGGTGTAGGGTTAGGAACAGATTGATCAACAGGAGCAATAGTATGGTTAGAACAACAGTAGGAGAAACAGTATCATTATAATGTGAAGAAACATGCAAGTTAGCTGTAGAAAAATCATTTGGAGGAGGGGAAACAATGCCATAATCGGAATGAACAAGTAAAGGAAAATAAATATCATGAAAAGTGGTAGAAGTGGAACCAAGAGACGAAGAAAAAGATTTGGAGAAAGGAAAATTATCTTCATGGAAAACAACATCCCTAGAGATCAAAGAAATTTTGGAATCTAAATCATAAAGAAGATAGCCCTTGACACCAACAGGATACCCAACAAAAATTACTTTTCTAGCTCTTACATTAAACTTAAGCCTATGAGAAACGAGATTAGAGCCAAAACACAAACACCGTAAGGTTCTAAGATGAGTATATGATGGGGATTTATGAAATAACAGTTCAAATGGTGTTTTTTCATTAAAATGAGACATAGGAGTTCTATTAATAAGATAGGTGGTTGTCATAATTGCATACTCCCATAAAGAAATAGGCATATGATCATGAAAAAGTAAAGCCCTAGCAACATTTAAAATATGTTGGTGCTTTCTTTCAACCACTCCATTTTGTAGTGGAGTGTAGACAAAAGTGGTTTGATGTTGAATGCCATTCAAAGCAAAAAAGGTGGTCAAAAATAACTCAGTACCATTATCAGTTCTTATGGTCTTAATGATAGTGTTAAAGTGAGTTTTAACAAAATTGTAAAATTAGGGAACTAAGAAAGAAACTTCATGTTTGTTTTTCATAGAAAAGTCCATAAGCATTTAGTGCAATCATCAACAATGGTTAAAAAATAGTGGTTACCATTCATATCAAGTTGAGAATATGTACACCAAACATCCATATGTACAATTTCAAATGGTACTATTGAACTAGGTACATGTATAGGAAAAGAAACCCTTCTTTGCTTAGCTCTAGGACAAGTGAAACAAGGTAGGTGAAGCTTTATTCTGAAAAGAAAGTATAGACTGTAAGCATTTGAATCTATCATCTCCTAAGTGACCTAACCTATGATGCCAAGTTTCAAAAGAAACTACAGAATTGACACAGGAGTGACTAACAACTGAAGGAGTGAAATCATTGAGCAAAACAAACAACCCAGCTTTAAGCTTAGCCAGTCCAATCGTTATCCAAGAGGAATGGACCTAGATAAAGCAATATTCATAAAACAGAATGAAGCACAACACTTTGGAAACTGTTGGCTTACTAACAGAAATAAGATTGAATAAGAAGGAGGGAACAAACAAAACATCATGAAGAATAAAATGAGAATTCAATTTGATTGTTCCTATGGCACACACTTGTACTTTCATTCCATTTGGCAAAGCAACAAAAGAATTTAACAAAGGTAAAGAATGAGAAAAAAGTTTCTGATCACAAATGATGTGATCAGTGGCCCTTGTATCAACAATCCAATGTGGTTGTACAAAATGAGAATTTAGCATTTGATGCAATGTGGAACTGAAATTAACAAAGAATATGGAAGAAGCAATACCTACCATGTTGACCTATAGTGTAGGAGTTGAAAAATTATCGGTGAAGGATGTAGAATAAATGCTAGGTTGAACAAGTTTTGAAGAGCTTTGTTGGCCAACAGACTGATCATTAAGAAATTGCATCAGCTTACAAACTTGGTCTTTAGAAAAGTATAACCCAGAGAGTAAGTCACAGGAGTCTTGACGAGCTGGAGCATGAACAGGTGTATTCACAACTAAATGGGCAGCTCCAAGAACAGAAGAAGCAGGACGAGAACTGTAGCACCCACCGACTAGTCTCGAGAGACTAGACAACGGATGTCACATTCGGTGCCGGAGGCACCACCCTAACTAACTTATAAATCACTTTTTATAAAGGTTATGAATTAAAAGTGAATTAGTATTCACAAGTTTAGCAAGTAATATATATATATATTTTTTTTTTTGAAAATGATTTGGGAAAATCCTACGGAAAAACTGCAAGAGAGTTTTCCCTAAAAACTGACCTCGCCAAACATGTGAATACAAAACTCTCCCAAATTCAAACTCCAAACTCCATCAAACTCCAATAATCAACACAACATAAATAACACTTCTATAACCTCATAACCATGAAATTTCTCATTAGCATCATAGTTATCATCAAACTAAATGTATTCATTTATATATATCAAGTCCTAATGATCCAACCATGCCAACTAAAATTAGAAATATTTTATATCCAATCATAAAAGAAGTTCCATACTTAACTCCAATTACATATACCAAAATGATGTACAATAACACGTTTAAGTTATATAACTCGAGTAACATAATCTCCAAATAGATAATAATTATACATGTCATTACTCTTAATTACATAAAACTAATCCTGCCACTACCAAAATAATCTCTTCTGCTCTGATGCTACTCCTCTAGTCTTCCAGCAGCAACCACGGTCTTCAACCTACGCATGATAAAAATCAACGCGCTGAGTATAAAACTCAATGGTACTCATAAAACACATACTTACCAATGTGTGATGGCAACATACTTAAAACAAAAAGAATTTTAAAAGAGTTTATTTCTATAATAAATAAAAATATCAGGATAACAAAGCATGATTTCACATTCATAGCACATAATTTCATATCACATCATGTCACATCATATATTCATTACTCTTGATGTTAATTCACTCCTTAGGCATGCTTTTCATTTTAATTAATAATATAGTCATACATATTCCAAAAACAAAGATCATAAGATAAACTAAGATCAAATATATATAATATAATCTTTTTAATTAATTTAATTTCCTTGAAAATATTTTTTCTTAAGAGGCTCTCATACACTTAGGAGAAGATGCAGTGGATAAGATTTCATAAACTTATTCATAATAGCCTTATATGCCAACATAATTATAAGGGTTTAAGAGCCTGTCATAACATATGGAGCGCGTCCGCTCTAACATAAGGCACCACGTGCCTAGCGTATGATCATAGCCTTATATAATGTCTTATATAATAAATTAAATTAAATCACATATCAAATTCAAACCAAGCATATTAGAGCCCAAAAACATAATTGTATTTCTTAATTCATAAAACTTATTTTTCTTTAGTCTCCTTGAAATTATAATGTAAGCTTAGTTTAAAATTTAAGTAATTCGTGAAAATTCCATAGTTAAGCACAATTACTTAACATAGAAAGTTCTTATCACAAAAATCACTTATAACATTATAAAACATATATCAATCAAAAGATTCCATTTAAAGCATCCTTTAAATTCATGTGAGCATATCCATAGGTCAAACATGCACACTTTAATGCAATTTCTCAATATTTTGGTGATTCAAGACATAGGAAATTTCTCATTCCTCAAGGAATATGTTAGCATTTCATCCAAAACTTCACACACAAATATTATTTATCAAATAACTAAAGCATATTATCATTTGGAAGCATGTTATTATTCAAGGAGATAACTTTTCCTATGTCATGGCATTAGTAGGAAAAAGTCTCATATTTGATTTACTTAGGCAAATTGTTGGCTCAATGGTCAATTCTATCTTGAGATTTTGATGATTATGCAAAACAAATAAATTTAATATGTTTGTATGTGCTAATATTATTTTATGCGTATTTATTTATTTCTAAACATGGAAATTGATAAAGAAGGCAAGTTCCTACAAATCCAAGATTAATTGAAGACTATGAAGACTATTGAATATTTTAGTGGTTAGTATTGTAGGATTTATTATAGGATAGAGATAATAGTCTTCTATAAGTACAAAAATATTTTTCTCTCTCTCAAAATGATTTTCAAAAATTACCTTAAATAATAAAAGTCAAATCATGATCTTTTTTATTTACTTTCCTAAAAGAAAAAGATTTTGTCTTAATTATTTTTTATAACAAAATATTTAAACATGATTTTTATATCTTTTATTTTCGGAAATTATTTTATAAAGAAAGTCCAAAATCTCATTTTTTTTTATTTACTTACCTTAAAAGAAAAGATTTTGACTTAAAACATCTTTAGCAACAAAATAAATAAAAATTTTCGTGTATCTTTTAGTTTTGGAAAGTCAAAAATCTTCTTTAAAAGCTAAAGATTACACTTTCTGAAACGAGATTTTCATCCCTCTATAAAAGATGTTTTCCGCTTATGAAAACATGGGTAATTTAATTTTCAAGAGTAAGAGTTCATGACATCAATGTTTTTATCTCACAAAGCTCTCTCTTAACCCCCTTGTTTCTTTTCGTCTTTTTCCTTCACAAAATATTTTTAAGAGAAAAGAATATTTTATAACAATATCTTTTGAAAAACAGTTCTATTCTTTAAATCGATTTTCTAAACTTGATTTCTGTTTTTCCTATGCTTATATTTGCATTTCCCTCTGTCTATATAGATTATATAATATGTTGTAGACAGGCTTTTTATTTGAAAAACTTTTGTGTAATAGCTTAAGTGAAAAGCTATGGTGAAATAAGTTATCAAGCGACCTTCTCCTTGTGTAAGATTCTGATGTCTTGATTTGAGTTTCTGTTCTTGCAAAAATAGAAAGGAATGAGGTTGACTAGAACCTTTGAAAAATCTAGTGGGACAAAGGGTATATCTAGGTGTTGATGTAACATCCCTTCCCGGTCCACTCATTAACCCGAATGAACCGAGCCGAGACGCTACAATCTGGTTGAACTTATGTCCTGTCATGCTGACATCATCCTGTATGCTAAATATGAATACAAAACACTCCCAATTAAACTCCAAACTTCCAATATCTCCAACTAATCATCATAACACAATAACACTTTATATACATATAGTCATAACTGTATAAATCCTCAATAGCATTTAATATCCAGCAATTAATTGCATTCATGATCTATATCAAGTCTTCATGAACTAATCATACCAACTATTGTAAAATATTAATACAAAACACTCCCAATTAAACTCCAAACTTCCAATATCTCCAACTAATCATCATAACACAATAACACTTTATATACATATAGTCATAACTGTATAAATCCTCAATAGCATTTAATATCCAGCAATTAATTGCATTCATGATCTATATCAAGTCTTCATGAACTAATCATACCAACTATTGTAAAATATTTCATATTCAATCATTTCATAAGTATTATTCTTATCTCCAACTACTTACACCAAAATAATTACATGCTTCACTTATATTTCCAATCACATAAGCTCTAACAAATGTAATAATTATACATGCCATAATTCTTAATTATATAACTCTCAATCTACTACTCCCAAATTAGTCACTTCTGCTTTGATAGTACTCTTCAAGTCTTCAAGTAGCAATCACGATCTTCAACCTACGCGTGATAAAAATCGACGCGCTGAGTATAAAACTCAGTGGTGCTCATAATTCACATACTTAACAAAATGCAATGGCAACTTACTTAAAATACAAAGTTCATAAAAGCATTGACAATCATAGAATCAGTAAATTTCAACATAAATGTATCTTTATAGCAAAGAATAAACTTCTAATTCATAAACATAAATAATTTAGTTATAATTATCTCATAACTCCTTTACATGAACCTTTAATCACACATATCATGATCTTACCTGCTGTTCATTATGCTGTATGAATTAAATAAATAAACATGTAAAAACACATAACAGTATATTTTTATTGTCTTACTTGCTGTTCATTATGCTGTATGACTTATGCACTTTTAGTCACATCATATAAGTTATGATTAATAACATCTCATAACTGTATGGCTCCTTAAAAATTAAATAAATAAACTTGTAAGCATATATAGCATTATACTTTCATGATCTTACCTGGTGTTCTTTATGCTGTATGAATTCTGCAACTTTTATTAAAACTCAGTGAATATCGCAACGAATAAAGAAACATATAAGCACATACATATGTAGAAATAAACATGTACTCACATATGGAATGTAAGCACACATATCATGATACTTTCATTATCATACTTGCTGCTCATTATACTGTATGATTATGGAATTTGTAGTCAATATAACTGTATAGCTCCATAAGGTTATAGTGAAACCAAAGTGATAAGAAAAACTGTATGAAACTGGATGAATACTGTATGACTGGGATGCTATGGCCATTATATAATCATATCCACTCAACGGCCTGTAACCGGAGTACCAAACTGTATGGGGTGCAGATCTGCTATCCTATGTCGCGACATAGCCTTATCTACGTGGTTTCTACCTAACCTCAATGGAGCATATTATCGGTATGTCAATATATAAAACAAAGCATATTAACTACTTCATAATTTCATAAACCATACTGCTTACCTGTATGCTGATAGCCTCGCTAAGCGGGCAACTTGTGTCATGTTAGTTTCACATCATTTGCATCATGTTAGTTTCACATCATTTGCATGCTTGCATTTTGTGTTTATACATGTGTTCATGTTGTCTTTTTGTTTTAACATGATTGGAGGCATATAATTTGAGCAAAGGAATACAATTGCATAGAATTCATAACTTCATACACCATATTGTTTACCTCATTTCACATCATTTGCCTGCTTGCAGGTTGTTTTGATACATGTTCTCATGTTGTCTTTTTGTTTTAAAATGATTAGAGACATACAAGTTGAGCAAAGGAATACAATTGCATAGAAAAAGAGGTCCAAATGAGCATCAAAACACATATCGCGAGCGCGCCATGAAAAGTCGCGAGCGCGAGAAGCACACATGAGGGTCAGTGAGTTTACAAGTGAGATTCGCGAGTGCGCAATGAAATTCACGAGCGCGAGAAGCACAAAATGAGAGTCAGAGAGTTTACAGGCAATATTCGCGAGCACGCAATGAAATTCGCGAGCGCGCGTCGTGTTTTCCAGCCTGCGCAGTCTGTACTATTTTGGTCATATCTCTCAATTTATAACTCTGATTTGGGTGATTCAAAAATCCATTGAAAGCTAACACATAGAGGAACAAATAACTCTTCTATGCCAGTTCCTAATTCCATCATTAAATAGGGTCAAAATCATGGTGAAGTTACTGGTTACTTTTCCAGCAAAACCTGTTTCAGTAAAAACTCAATATCTATTTCATTTATTCATTTCATCTCATGCTTTTTCACCATTTTCAGTCTTCTTACTCAACATTAAACAACATATTTTCTCATTATCAACACACCACACAAATTCTCATGCAAGGAAATTAATTAAACTAAAAGAGATAGCACACCTTCACTCCAAAAAGCTTGGAATCTTCTTCTTAGCTTCCTTTTTCTTCTACCTTTGGCTCACCTCTCCTATACATAAGAATTCTTATGAATCATCTAAAAATATCACCAAATAATTCAATTATGAAATTTAAGAAGGTTTACTTACTTGGATAGAATAGAAGTTGAATTAATGCTTTAACTCCCATTAAAATCTTCACTACCATTAAAAGTGATGGAGAAAGGAAGGTGGAAGAGGAAAGTAGAGGAAGAAGATGAAGATAAGGATGAAGAAAGGAAAATGAAATGGAACTCACGGGTACATCTCCAAAATATCATTGATTTTTATGTGAAAATTACCAAATGGTACCTCAAGTGTCAATATGTTACAACTTAATACCTAAGCTTTATCTTTTAGTGCAAGTAAGTCCTAATCCTTATACTTTGATCTTTTTGTTTCCTTCAAGTAAGTCCACTTCTTCTCCTTATTTCAGTTACATCCCATTCTAGCCCACTCTAGACTCTCATGGCTCGAACCGGATTTTGGATCAGCCCGACTCGACTCTAAGCAACGACTCGATTCAATAGGATGTCACAACTTACTATGTCAGACATAAAAAAATGGGACATTACAGTTGATCTATTGCCTTATACTGTTGGTTTGTCTCTTAACTTTGAAAAGAGATAACATAATAGAGGATCTCAAGATGAGTGTTGGGGAATGGATGTAGACGAGTTAGTACTGAACCACTATAAATCGTTGTGTTTATCTTTTTATTTTCTGAAGTTCTTCTTGATTCTATTTTATTTACACAACTGTTAATCTTTTGGAAATGTAAAATTGTTAATGATTTTATGGTTCTAAACTTGGATAAATTTTATCTTTATTGAACATTAGAACTCTGGATTTCTGTATTGTGATTATATAAAGTTATAATCTGTTCTTATATATTCAGTATAAATCACAATTTGAATTTTAATCAGTTTTCTATATTTGTTTAAAGCTTTGTGAAGCAATTCTAAAATTCAATATCTATTTTTCACAGAATCTTTAATATTTGTCTAAACTTTATAAAGTAGTTCTAAACGCAATAACTTTTCTTCATAAAGTATTTCTGAAATTGATTAAGATTTGTGAAGCAATTATAATCACAATAGCTACTCTTTACAAAGTCTTTCTAATCTTGCATCAAGCTTTGTAAGATAGTTTTAAACTTAATAACTAACTCTCACAAACGCTTTCTAATTCCGCTACAACAGAATTCTAATTTTGTTTTTGAAATTAAGTTATTTTTTTAATACTCAATTCAGCCCCCTCTTGGGTTGTGCCATATATAAACAGGACCCGCACAAATCAACTCTCTAACATTCTAACATCATGCGTCTAGTCTTAGTAGCACATTCATAATATCATTTCACCTCATTAGACTTTCACATGCCAAATCCCCAAATTTTAGCTTACTTTAGTCATAGAAAATTATGAAAGACAAAAGATACAAGGTAGAAATTTCTACCACATGCCAAATACTTAACTAGCATCATTTTAAGAGCATTAGCAAGCAAAGAACACAAGAAAAACTTAGGCCCCCTAGTCCTTCGTAGGTTCAGCCTCTCAAAGAACACAAAGGGAGGGAAGTTTCCTCCTTCAAACAAGAATGTAATCATATTTAGAAATCACCCAAGAACACATTTATTCAACCAAAGTTCCAGAATTCAAGCAATTCATACAAAATCTCCAATTTTCACATAATAACATAAATTCTCAAAATTAAAAAGTGAAAGAGGGAAATTGCATTTATGAACACTATCCTTAAAAACAAGCTTTAATAAGTTTAGATTAAAGCTCTCTAAGTTTTGACTTTGCCTTTCACTTTGATAGAGGGTTCCCGAACCTCTACATAAATGGAAATCAAGAATCAATAACAAAAAAGACAAATAAAAGAAGAATTGGAGCATGGATGAGCATGGAGATGCTTAAAAACAAATCAAAATCCAAAAATTAAAAAAAAAACCATTAAAACACTTACTTGACTAAATAGAAAAATCTACAAATTCCTTTGAAAATAATTACCAAATATTAACTTCCAAGCTCTAATCTCCAAGATAAATCATTAGCTTAAAGTTTAATGGAGTGTAATTAGTGAGTTTAGTAAGTAGGAATTGAAGAAAAACAAAGAGAAAGAGAGGAAGAAGATGACGCCTAAAAGAGAGAAGAAGAGAAGAAGAATAAAAATGATTGATAGGTGGATAAGTGTCGACTTTTAAAAGTTATTAAGGTTAATTTAGTCATTTACAAATACTTCCTTAATGAGTTATAATTGGAGGGTTATGATTAAGTCAATGATATGTTCATCCGATGTCTAAAAATATTTTCCAATTAAATTCCCTCAAAATATTATTTCTTTATAAAATTTTTAAATTTTCTCTATAAAAATAATTTATTAAAATTTTCTTAATTAATAAAACACCATAATTCAATGTTAACTAATTATTTAAATTCTCCAAATAAATTCATTATTTATTTTTTACTCACAGAAATTATACATGCATGTTCTAAAAATATTAAATAAAATATAAAATAATAACAGTAATTTTTCCGGTGAAATAATAGTAATAGTAATCCCTATTTGTTGCTTATAGAAACATTTAACTAAAAGGAACGTCTCCAAGAAGAGAAATTAGTCGCAGTCAATTCTGAAGTCACAACAATAGAACTATGATTCTCAGAAGGATGTAAAAAATGGGTTGGAAAAGCATCCTCAACTGGATTGGATCGAGTAGGGGTAGGAGTTCCCATTTGTGAATTGAAAAACCCTATAAATTTGGGGAAAACGAAAAACAAGAGATGAAAAACCTCAAAAAAAAAAAAAAATTGTGAATCAATAAGCAAAGAAGACTAAACAATAGAGAAACGTCGATCAATAGAGAAAATCGAATAAGAGCCAGCGATCGATCAACCAAACAATGAAAATCGATAACCAAAACAAGCACAGCGTCTGAGACAAAGAACTCAGAAAAACTAGTGAAATAACCACGGCAAATTCGACTTGTAGAGAAAAAATCAAAGAAATCGGTAACAACAAGAAGAAACTATTGGAGCTAGAATTTCTCCGAAGAAAAGTTAAGAAATCTTCGAAGAACTGTGAAAGAAAAACGAAACGAAGAGCTGAGAAAAAAAACGCAAGAAACTAAGGAAAACCAAAACACGGTTTTAGAGGAAAAGTAAGAAAGAGAAAGCGTATTTGGAAAAATGATTCTTACTTGCTTTCATTAATTGAATAATGCATATACGTACATCGATTTGCTTTACAATATGTTTGACTAAGATAAATAAAATACATTGAATATTACAAAATTAAGCTAAGTAATGCTACTATTCACAGCTTATAGTTTATCATTTTCTTGCTTGGCTTGATACATAGACGTCTAGAACTCGGCCATTCAAATCGACCCGACAGGATTCTCGGCTCGATTTCAAAAGTCCATTAAGCAAATGGATAAGTTGATTGAGAAGTACCCAATGTTGAATCGCGAATATCAAAGTGTGCAGGAAATTATGGATAGTTTGAGATTTAAGTTTCGTGTTATAAGAGCGAGTTTAGGTGTAAAATTGGAATATGATGGTTATCCCAAACCCACATAGGTTGAATTTTGAGGGTTTTTTTTTTTTTTTTTTTGGGTATTTCTAGCATTTAGGAATTAGTATGCATTCATTATGCAGCAAATTTTTTAGCTATCTCTACTGTTGGAACCTTGAATGGTTGGTTTTTTAGTTTAGCTCCTTTTGCCATGCAAGAAATGATGGCAAAATTGTGGTGTTTTTGTTTAAGAAGGAAGTGCTTTTTACTGTCGGTCTTATTGTGGTTTATATTGGTTGATGTTCGTTTGATACCAAACCAATATCAGTTTAAGTTGGTTTCGTAATTGCTGAGTTTTCGTGCATAATGAAGACCATAAATACAAACGCCACTCCTGGTTTCTGGGACCATTAGTGAAATGGAAAGAGACCGTTGTATCTTGCATTATTTTGAACAGGGTTGCCAAATTTTCACAAGCTAATGCTAATTATAAACTATTTGGCTGATTGAGTTGAGGATGAAATGGGAATTAATAATCCAAAATGTGGCTCTGCGATTGATGTTCATTTGCGAAACAGTAGTTGTTTGTAGCTCTAGAAACTACTTAACGTTAGGCTTTGCATCCAGTTCAATTTTCTTTAAGTTTCCTGTCGGTTGTTTTGTTCTTAATTTCACTTCTGCTACATTTAAGATTGTACACGCTTTTTTTACTCAGCGTTTGCAATTACATAGCAACTCTGTTACATGCAGCTTGAACATTTCACTCCTACAATATGGTCAACTGTGGTCCTCCGAAATTGTAATCGCAATTTCTTATTGGTGTAATTTTTATCATCTTATCTAATCTTCTTTTGCAACTTCAAAAGAGAGCAAGGACTAGCAACATGTTGAAGTGGGCTCTTGCTTCCTGGTAGTTGTACATATCTGAAAGCGAAATCAAGACTGCATTACAATCAATTGAAAGAGCTGCAAAGCTATTCCCTCAAGCGCCAATTGTTAAGAAGTTTGAGGATGCAACCTTTAATGGAATTGGATATACTTGTCTCAATCAAGTTTGGATCTAAAGCCATCTCTAGATTCATGTCCTTTGACGAGTGCTATGCTTTCCATGGTTAAAGCTGCTTTTGTAGCTATTGACATCCAGTTACTTTGTGGAATTCATCCCCACTTGGTGTCATCGACCATATTTGTTTTCATCCCTTTGCACAAGCATCTTTGGACCATGAGAAGACGTTGGCAATAGATGTTGGCTCTATTCCTGAAGTTTTGAGCTATTTCACCGAAATTATTTTTGTATTAGACAAGAGAGAAGAAAGCATGTAAAATTTTCATTTGAATTCAGCAATAAATCCTTGCAAATGGAATTAATGTTAAGGTTCATTTGTTTGGCCTCGTTATTTATAAATTCATTATCTTTGTTATTCTACTACTGTATCTTTATTTTGGATATTGTTTTATTAGGCATTTGAACATCCTTTGAACATTTCACGCAAAATGAATTGAATTTTGCATTGGGAGCAGGTCATTGTTGTGCTCTAAATTGTATCCTTTAGTCAGAAAGAAAGAGATGTATGGATGAAATTTTCATGTGATATGGTGATTAAAGTAGTTTTCATTACATGCTATCAATTTTGTGGGCAGTATTGTCTAAAATTAATGGGTTTTTGACTTCCTTACCGGAACTCGTTGTATAAGAATGAACTTTATTTCTGCATTGCTAATGATTTAAATGTAGATTGCAGTCCCTACCTTCTTGTATGGAGCTTCCAATTATATCAAGGGAGGACACTCACTTCAATCAGAAGAGAAGTGGGTGATTTAAATTCAAGCCTAATTTGGAACCAATGAATAGGAGGGCCAAAATCAGAGTACTTGTTGGTGCAGCCAGATGAAAAAACAGCTCAATTGACTCGAGGAAAAGGCATTGTCATAATTGGAGCAACCCCATTGGGTTGCGAACCAACAATGTACCTGTCTTCTCTACTGACATTGTTGCTGTTCGCAGAATTGCAAAACGAGTTAATGGGAGAGGTGGTGGACTTCGGTCTAAACCATGGCTCTCGCACATGGTGCTGATATAATTGAGGTAGCTTGTAACTTATTGGAACCAAGTAAGGTGGGGGAAGAAAAAGTTCAAGAAGTTGAGTGGCTTGCAGTGGAAGAGGGTATAGCTGTAGGGAAGGGTTTACTGATTTCTCACAAGAAAAACAATTGAAAGTTACTTGAAGTCCGGTTCCCTATTGTAACTACCAAGTTGAAGTATTGTAAATCTATATCCTTGGAATTATCGTTCAATCAAATATGATTTGAGTACTTGTCCACAAACATGAAATCTGGGGTTGTTCACCATCTTAGAGGCAGCAAGTTTTGTCATCATATCAGAAAGATTGTTTGAACATTAGCCCTTTGTAAGTCTATTTCTTGTCATAGCATTCCAAGGTGAAACCAGATGCCTGTTAACTATTGATTGATCAAACAAAGACTTGTTCTGCCGTTCTAATATTGAGGTACTATATCTGAAAATCATATATGTTTATTGATGCTTATATCATGATTATCTATTGAAATATCTTTCCTATAATTATTCTTCATCCTTCATTGTTAGACAAATAGTCCGCAGATAGCCTGAAGCTGTAGATTAGTTCTGTACAGGCTACAAGGGAGGTAAAGTTCTCAACCATTTGTAAGAGTTGAAGCAAAGCCTAGATACATTTACTATTGCCAGTACTAATACTGGAGATATAAATATCTTATGCACACCTCTTGCTAGCTGAAGCACAATGGACTCCAACCAAAAGCTCATGAATAATTATTTTTCTTTATTTTTTATAAAATGAAAAGTTAATTTAATATAAAATAATTTTTTAGCATTGAAACAACTATTGATATACAATATTGACATGAAATATCATTATTAGATTAAGAAATATTAAAATTTATAATTTTAGTTAGTTGGAGAACAAGCTCCAGCTCTCTGTTTTCAAGTTCCAAAGCAGCTCCACCTCGAATCACATGCTATCAACATATGATTCCACACAATAAGTACCTAAGAATTGAGGAGGTGGTTGGGGGAGATGACATCAATATTGCAGATATCAGTAAAAGCTTTAATGATGACAGGATGTTGACAAGGTGAATTGAGCTCCAAGAAGCAATATAGAAGATGTTGAAGATCATCTTTGGCGTAGATTTCTTTTTCAAAGATCATTTGCAACATGGAGTGCCTAAAATCTTTATATGGGTCTTGAGAGTTCTTCACCATAGCAATGCTTTTTATCATTATAAGAGCTTTTGGACACTTGTTTTCATGTATTTCAGTTTTGGAGGCAGCAGAAGAGATTTTGGTTTTGGAATTGGCAAATGGGTTTGGAGTTGGTTCGTGTAGATACGAAGATTTGCAACTTGCATTAGCTTTGGCTTCTATGAGCATTGTTTTGAGGCTTTTCTTGTTGGGCATTGCGAAATATGCAATGCGAAAGAAGAGATGGGATTGGTGAGATATAGGGAAGAGAAGAGAAGTTGGTAAAGGTCCTTATTGAGCCATTTGACTTAGCGTAGGGGTGAGTTTGCGCATTAATTTCATACATTTTCTACAAGATCTCTTTTTTTTTTTTTTTTTTTTGACTTTTATGTTTATCTCTAACCTAATCTGATGACAACATTGTTTTTCTTCATATAATGAAACTTCCCTCCCTAGGGATATGGATATTAATTAAGCTCAATTAAATAAATATAGCTTAGCGAGATAATATAGTGACGAATTAATTATACTAGGCTTGGTAAGGTGTAATCTTACATTTGATTCATCACTATTAGAGGAGTGTGCACGAGATTATAAGAATTCTAATCTATTTTTGAAAATAGTTATGAAACAAAGATTCAATATAAATATTTAATATTTTTATTCGAATTGAGTTTCAATATTATATGAGATGAGATTTATTCTTTAATAGCCGAATGCATAAATATATACTCTTGTACTTTATAGAAAAAAATCTTGTGACACCCTAAATCATACGAATTACCTATTATGCTCGTGAAGTTATAAATTTTACAAATATTGTATCTCTCTCTATACTCATAATAATATATATATGCTAACTAAAGATCAAAAACACTAATATATATATATATATATATATATATATATATATATATATATATATATATATATTAGTGTTTTTGGTATTTATGTACGAGATATTCACTTTTGAGATAATAATTTTCATATTTTTCAACTATCTAATAAGTGTTTAATTGATCTAATTTTAAAATTTTGAGTATTCAATAGAATAATTTTTGTAAATTGAAGTACTTAATTGATACAATTTTATAAATTGAAGTGTTCAATAGATCAAAATAAAAATTTAGGGTGCCACAAAATTTTGACATAAAGCACAGCGACAAGTACAAGATGAATTTATGCAATGGGTCATTCTTTAATTAAAATCAACTCTGCTGATCTAAAGTTTCATCACATCTCATTTTACTCTATAGCTGTTAAAATAGCTTTCTTTTAACCTAAAATTGGAGATAAGTTGATAAAATCGAATTGTAGACCATTATCCTAACATTATAAGATTCTGCACACTAAGACATAGTCTAATTGTAAGTGTATATACGGCCTGGCAATAGATCCAGTTCAAATCCCTCTCTTCCAATACTCAAAAAAATATATATATATAAGATTCTACATCTCATAAAAAAGATAATATTTGAGGTAATAAAAATAGCATTTAATAAAAATAAAAATAATAAAAGTAAACATTTAGTAATGATCTTAAATTTTTCAAATAAAGCTATGGGCGATGTTTTAAAGAACAGTATTTGTCACGCCCGACTCTAATCACTAGAGGAATTGTCCGCTTTGGCCACGGGGTTGTGCCCCGGCCAACACCTACACCCGCTCTCACGGTTTTGTCCCGCAGGTGAAATGGGAAACTTCCCAGGAGGTCATCCATCATAGGATTTCCGTTAAGCGAGCACGCTTAACCCTGGAGTTCTTTCAACTCTCCAGCCATTCCACCAAAAAGCACCTCTAATGATTAATTTCCTCCTTTTTGATATATGATTCGATTCATTCCTGTGTCCCGCATTCGACTACCCTAGCTAGCCTGCCATCCTAGGATCGCTTTGCCGGGTCGGGATGTCACAGGCCCACCAGCTTCCGCGTGGTTCGTCCTCGAACCATACATCTATTGGAGGGGGTCCGGCTCTAATACCAACTGTCACGCCCGACTCTAATCACCAGAGAAATTGTTCACTTTGGCCACGGGGTTGTGCCCCGGCCTAATCCGGCCAACACATACACCCGCCCTCACGGTTTTGTCCCGCAGATGAAATGAGAAACTTCCTAGGAGGTCACCCATCCTAGGATTTCCATTAAGCGAGAATGCTTGACCCTGGAGTTCTTCTAACTCTCCAGCCATTCCACCAAAATGCGCCTCTAATGATTAGTTTTCCCCTTTTCGATATATGATTCGATTCATTCATGTGTCCCGCATTCGACTACCCTAGCTAGCCTACCATCCTACGATCGCTTTGTTGGGTCTGGATGTCACAGTATTGGTCATGTTGTTTGTATTTTCTGTCAATCAGTTGGGATACTAGACTCTAATGAGATTGAACTCTTTGTTATTTTCACAGCAGTTGAGATGTTTTGCAATTCAGATTTTAAAACATTTCCATCGATTGTGGAATCTGATTCTAGAAATGCATTATGTTGGATAATTTATAAAATAAGAGGTCATAGAAGTGGTAGAAAAAATTTAATAAGTTTGAACAAATTATTTCACAAATTGATGTAAGACAATTTGTTCAAATTGAAAGAAGTGGAGATCATTTTGCATATATATTGGCGAAGAAAGGTATTGGAACTGAATTTTCTCATTTTTGGCATGGTTTTAATTGACATGATGTTTGGACTTTTGTTGATTTTTTATTTTCATTTTGCTCTATTCTAGTTTTCATCTCTTACCTAAAGAGAGGTTCTCTAGTTTTCTCTATGTATAAATTTTTCTTATCAATTATGAGCATTAGGTTTTTTAGGTGTATTAGAAAAAAAAAACTTGTTGGCTTAGGTTTAGTTTCGCTCGAATTTGGTAAGTTTTTTCCTTTTTTTATTATTATCTAATAAAATTGATTTGATTGCTGATAAAAAAATAACGGATTCATAGTTAGAATTCTTTGATTTACTATTATTTTTCTTTTATTCAGGTTTATATTTAGAAATTTTGTTTAATTGCAATCAATAACTATAACAACTTATCTTTTTTTATTAAAAAATTAAATAAAGATATGAGAAAATCTAAATTAATCCCTTACTTGAATTTCACTTTTGTCCCATCAACTCAAATTTCCATTGTCTCGTTCCAAATAAAAACTGAAGCTTCATTTTTAAGACTCAAATTTCCTAAGCGTTTTTTTTTTCTTTGATATCCAATCCATTTAAATCTATAAAATATGAAATTTTTAAGTAAAAAATTAATTTGAATCTATTAATAAATGTAAAAGAAAATGCTTATTTATTGATATCTAGTGAAGTGCAAATTTGTGGGTATTTACGTGTACAAAAGGTTTGAAACAACGGTTGGTAAAAGAATTTCAGTCTTGAAACGTTGTATTGAATGAGGTACTTATTAACACTCCGATGCTTAAGTTAATAATAAATAATAAAGGATTATAGAAATTTCCGTATTCCACGTTTACTGTATCTCAAGAGCTAACTTAATTCTGCTGAATTTCATTCATTGTGGAGCTAATTTTGCTTAGTCGTGTTGGCTCTGTTTTTTTAATTTTTGTATTTCTTTCTCCTTTTTACGATGTTATTACTTAAATTAAAATATAAAAATATAGTTTTTTACACAAACGAATTTGTATAAGATAAAATTTTGAAAATTTAATCTCATATAAAGTTAACCATAATTTTATAGAAATATAAAAGAAGAAAAATTACTATATATCATGAATAAATTTTTATTTTAGATAAGGGAAATAATGCTTATCTTACCACTTGAACTTGAAAAATACATGATTTTACCTAAATAGCCAAATTTTTATAAAAAATAAAATTAATTTATAAAATTTATTAGTTAAAAATATTAAATATTTTTAGAAATTTTATTTTTTAAAAAATATTTTTATTAGTATTTTAAAAAACAAATTTTTTATTAGTTAAAAATATTAAAACATTATTTTTTTTTTTAATAATTGGCTTCCAGATTTTTTAATGCAAGTTTAAAAGGAACATTGTATAAAAAGTTAATTTTTGAGTAAACGACGCATTATTGCTTGATATAATACGGTTCTAAACGAAATAAAGTGCTTAATTTGCCTCTACAAAATTATACCTATAAGGCTATACAAGTAATTTGGTCCTTTTGTACTCCATTTGGTTTGCGGTCAAAAGTTATCCGCCACGCGAATGTGTCTCTTCGCTCATGTTGCTACTTGGCAATTTACTCGACCATAGGTTTCCAAATGGCTTAGAAAGATAAAATGACCAAAATGACCCTTAAAGTTGATCAATTTGCTGAGCTTCTCCATGCCACAAGATACAATATATTAGCAAAAATAATGTGTACTTTTTTTGGATACAACAAAATAAATTAGCTATTCAATGAGGAATGAAATGTGTAGTTGGCAGGATAAGCGTAATTAAGAGTTGTGAGGTTATTATTGTCATAGAAGTCCTATTTCTTTTCCTTTCATTTCATGAACTTTGTTGCTTGGTTTTAAAGATAAAACTGTTCCTTTCCAAGTTAAAAATTGATAATTGGGAAGATGTATGTTTAGGCATAGACAGTACCTATTTTGCTAATTAATATCAATGGCAACAACCGTACATTTCTCTCCTTTCTTTTGTGCTGCTTTCTCGAGCAACAAAAACTTGAACAAGTGCTGTTTTGGTTCTGTTGAAGCACGCAAATCTAGTTTCAGAAGCTTCAAGGCGAGAGCCATTAAAGAGAAAACAGAAGAGAGGAAAAATCCACAATCATCATCTTCTTCTTCAGCTGAAGAAATTGCCAAAAAGTATGGTCTGGAAGCTGGTCTGTGGAAGGTATCCAATTTTCTAAAAATATTTGCTTTTGATTATGTTTCCTAATTGGAGAAATTGATAATTTTATATAATATCACGAGGATGAAGATATTCAGCACAAAAGAGGAACAAGATGGAGAGGAAAAGAAATCAAAGGGTGAGCAAGCAAAGGAGCTGCTAGCAAAATATGGAGGAGCATACCTGGCCACATCAATTACTCTCTCCTTAATCTCCTTTTCTCTCTGTTATGCACTCATTAGCGCAGGCATTGATGTCCAAGCTTTGCTGCAAAAGGTCAGGCTGAGTTTTAATTTTAATTAATTTCTATCTTCTGCACATAGCAAACCAGTAATTTATCATTAATTAACGGTTTTCAGGTGGGAATTTCAACTGACGAGGCTGGGGAGAAAGTTGGGACCTTTGCTTTGGCGTATGCTGCGCATAAGGCTGCATCTCCAATTAGGTTTCCTCCAACTGTAGCTCTCACTCCCGTTGTTGCTTCTTGGATTGGAAAGAAAGTTGATCAAGACAAGTAACTCACCTTCAAGTTACTTTTTTTTTTTTTTTTTTTTTTCTATTTTTTTTTTTTTTAGAGAATGTAAGTATTTTATTTGTAAAATCTACTTTTGATTTGGAAAACTTGAACTGAGCCAAGCCATTTAATGCCCTTTGTTTGCAATTCAAGAGTTGAAGCTTGAGGAAGGTTGCAATATCATAATTTCTGATAAATGACACACTTCACATCATGATTGAGATCAAATATTTGCTATCACATAATTCTATATCTTACATCATTTTACAGACTGACCACATGCCAAGCCAAGGTACTGAGAGTATAACAAAGCTGAAATTGCAGTAGTATACAAGGATGAGCACAAAAATTACATTATTGACCTGGTATCTTCCAGGGTTACATGGATTTGCATATCTTACTTGACCAAGCTGTACAATGCACGAGCTACTTCCTATTTTTCAGTTAGTTCCTCTGAGGGACTTGAAAGGAACATTTATGATGCAACTCCCAGGAACCACCAATCCGACCTTCAGAGCATTCATAATGCTCAGGAGATGCTTAGGCATCATATCTTCTCGAGTCTCGACAAAAAGAAAATAAAAAGCCCCTGTTATCCGTCTCTACTCATACACATTTTTACATATTAGCCTGCAGTAGTATTAGCATTTGGAGGCACTTCCGCTGGATTCAGTGGTGGAGTTTGGGGCTGAGGTGTGCTGACATTTGCCATGCCATAGTCATCTTGAAGTGTACCAAACTCATTCCACTCAACTCCAGCTATAGTTGAGTCAGGGAATTCAGAAATTAATCCTCAGCATATGAAGTTAGCACAACATTTATGTAAACAGAGTAATATTTTAAGGATACGTTCAGTTCGCCACATGTCTGTGATGCTAACATCAGCATCTGAAAGAAGCCAGTAATCTGCATCACTCTGCAAAGAAACAAAATAAGAATGCTCAATTTAAAGATTTTCCAAAACAGAAAATACCTTGCCATTGAATCATGAACTATTCTCCCACTGACTTAGTGCTCATCTATTCTTTAGACTTATTTGTCTATTATTGAGACGATCATTCAGAATCAGAACATATGCTCATCCTTGTAAGATTTCTTGACATGTTCAAGGAACATAAGACATTAAAAATTGCATACATGAAAGACATGAGATCAAATAACAAAACAAACTTACATCTACTTCTGAAGGAACAATCTTCATAAGCCCACTCACAAAGTCCTGAGAGGTGGTGAGATCTGAGCACATTCTATTAGAATCTTGTCCTTGCATTTCAATCTCCTTTCCTCTACTCTCTCCTGGGATCATTGTAGTGTCCATATTTTCATTAAATCCTGAACTTGATGGATAGTTTGGAGGTGGCTCAACACCTTGAATCTCTTCAAATTTCTCCTCAAATTGACTAAGATAACAGGAGACAGAGAGATGGAGATCAGGAAAATTATTTATAAATTCATTATACATGACCATTCCATTAATCTGGAGGTTTAGTCTCATCAGCTAGATAAAACAAACAAAGAAGTAACAGTACCTAACAAGATAAACATCTATGGGACCCATCGTACTTCTAAGAACTATCCTGTATCTCCTCTGAGGGTAGTCAACAGCCTGCTGCAGAAAGGAAAGCCTATGAGGAGTATGCATGAACAAAAATAATCCGTAAATTTTCCTTGATTGACTGCATTTGGGAGTACCTCATCAGGATCTGGGACTTCCAGAGTGGTTCCATGTGGAGCTTTAATTGCTATTAATGTTTCGTTCTATTAAAAACAATATACTTAATTATTAACAAGGAGAAATTGTATTTGAAAACGCAAGAATAATCCTATCATCAAGTCAAAAACTCATGATGATGAAGCAAGAAAAGGAACCAACCTGGAGAGAGGGTAAGCTCTTGATGTCTTCCTCAGTGACAAAAAGCCACCTAAGATGTTCAAAACACAGGATCGGCTGATTTCATCAGTTAAAACAATAACTGTAGTGTAAGCAAATTAATTTTGGTGGAAACAACAGGAGAAAATTTTACTTTTGATTATTTTCATCTTCACTGAGATCCCTTAATCGTTCTTGCATCTCTCTGCAATGTTTTTGAACCATCAGCACAAATCAAAAGTTGTAAATAAATACATAAGAGGGTTGCATAAGCAGAAGGAAAGATTATACAACCTTATTTGTTCATCTAATCTGCGTTCCTGAAGGTTAAGGTTTTCAACTTCTGCCTGCAAGAGAAAAATTCATTGATAAAAAAGGGAAGGGAAAACTTTAATGCTTCTTGTTATCAATAGAATATTATCACCATTTTTCAACATGGCATAGCGAATGCTATTCAACTCGGCCACTCTAAATATTTGTAGATTTAAATTTAATTCATTAATGACACGATGGCCAATGACAAGAGGGACCCTAACACAATCGAATAGGCACATTTAACAGCAAACTCTGAGGGTCGCATTTCAAACAGTAAAATTTATGCTACAGTCTTGCATCAAGAAAAATTAAAATTGGTTTTCCATGATAAAAGAACTTATAATCCAGAATGGAACTATAATTCCTGCTGAGTTTTTTCTGGAAATATTTCAACCACAAAAAATAAAATGAAAAGAAATACGAGAACATATATAAATGTCAAGTACACACACATACCAAGAAGCAAGTTGTCAAATAACACATACCTGCAAACTAGCAACATTATCATCTGCTTCTCCTGGCCTTGAGACATCAAGTCCCCTGATATTAATCATTCAGTCAGTTACTTATCAAGTACAAAATTAATTAACAACAACTCATAATAACTAATTTTAGATAGAAATTGAGATCTAATGCAGAAAAAAGAAGTGAAAAAGAAAAGGATTAGCAGAGTTAAGCCCATACTTCCACTGAATTCTGTTCTTGAGCTTCTTTTCTATAAGACCAATTCCTTCTAGAACATTAGTTATGTCATATATCCGCCGCTTTTGCACCTGTGGAGGCAGAAAACTTTAGAATCCTATAACTTCAACTTGCAGGTAGGACTGGATGGAAACAAATATCACCTCTAAAGTGTCAGCAGCTTTATTAAGATCAAGAATACCATCTTCAGCATGTTTGATCAAATTGATGAACTTTTTTGTCAAGAGACCTAAATCAGAATCCAACAATATGCTTAATTTCTAAGATACAATTAACTCTATTCCAGAAAACCTATTTCAAACAGAAATCATAATTGTATAACAAATCTGCTTCAAAATAAATGCACAAGGCATAAAGAATGAATGTTTACCTAAGGAGCTATCATAACGGCAGGGACCAGTTGGTGTAAGATTATTTGCTGGAGAACCTGCCAATTTGCAAAACTATTCTTATTACATGCATCAACTTTGATTTCATTTTTCAGCAAGAGTTTCAGTAATGGTATGGGAGAGTGTTTCCATAAATCAGGAAGAACTTGAACATCATACCAACTAAGATGATACTCCAGACTGAAATAATCATTCACCAATAGAATAGACCATTACCACAAGTACAGGACAACACTTCTAAAATTTTACTAAGTGATACTAACCAAGACTTGATGCAGCATTCTGAGGTCCAGATTTACTGCTCTTTGAAAGCCTTGAAGTTTTGGGTACCTTTCCCCCTTTTCCAGATACAGGTGTTTGGAGAGGACTGGTAACTACTTCTGTGAATCCAGGACCAGTATTCCACTCACTAGATTCAGCTTCATGTTCTGTTGCATCACTCTTCCGCTTTAATGGCTGACAAAAACAATTTAATTTTTTTGAGACTACAATTAATAACATATGCATATCATATAATCATAAGTTAATAGAGTAATGTAAGAAATCCAGCCATGCTTAAACCATAATGAACACACATGTGCATCAACTTCAAAAGTTCTTGTTTGCATGTGCATCTGAGTACATCTTAAAGAACCAGTCTAATGTAAAAGATGCTAGTTATCTCAACTTGTTAAATGAGAAAATTCACAAAGTGAATGCATAGAGTCTCCCAGATTCTTGTAAGCTTAAAAAAAAAAAAAAAAAAAAAAAAAAACTAAAACGACAAAGCACTTCAAGGCACTAAACTCTCTGTTTCTTTCTTTCTTCTTCTTTTTGTTTTTTCCCTGTGGGGGTTGGGAGGGTGTTGGGGATAATTAAGAAATTATGAGAACAAAGTTGATATCATAATAGAAGTAATCTGGATGTCTGTGGAAACAGCTAACTAGTCATAAACTATCCACTCTTAGCCTGAGCTAATTGGTTGGCTTGGGGAAAGAAACTATGCTTGAGTCAGCGGAAATGGTTGACGACGAAGAAAATCATAGGTAGCTGCAAATACAATTCATATTCTTTCGATTATAAAAAACTTACTTAATAATAGTAATATTGCTGTTATTAATAACAATTCACAGATTTTTTGTGATAAATACACCTTGAAAACTAATCCAAGAAAAAGGTAAAAACAAGTAATACACAACTTTGAAGGGCTTCTAAAAAAGTACAGAAGTTCAGCATTCTGAATCAAAGTTGCCAACTTTCTACAAAGGAAACCATCCAACCAGACATCTTAAGCTCTCTTTTGATGAACGTCATCTTAAAACCTGCCGTTCAACATGTAACTCTAAATAATACACTATAAATAAAAAATGATAAGTACATACATGTGTGTGTGTGGGTGAGAGAGAGAAAATATATATGCTTATATATATTCAGCAGAAGTAATGTTAAGCATTTGATTGGAGAAGACAAAGACACATCTGATAAATTTGAAAAGGAAATTTTCTCGACAAACAAACAACCATAGTTACCCTTTACTCTTTTAGCATAAATTGCTTTAATGAGTGACAAGTGGACCCAGTAGAACCAGTATAACGCAATAACAACAATAAACCAGAAGTGGTACCAGTACAATATCCCATACTCTTTACAATATCCCATACTTTTCCCAAGTACCAATGATTGCTAACCTCCACAACAATCTTGCTCAAACAGGAGACTTAATCTTAGTAATTACAAGCAGATCTATAATCATCCTATACCCATAATATACTATCAATGCGAGCAATCTGTTCAAAGCAATCCAAATTTTTTCCCCTCTCAAATAAGCACAGTACAATGGTAACAACCCTTGTAAGCTATTCAGAAAAAAAGACTAGCTTGTGTCATCTTATTGCGACAAAGAATTCCTGGCATTTTGCTACTAAATGAGGAACACACTGAGCATCTCTTGTACAACTTTAGAGAGCTGATCTGGCTAACCTTACTTAGTAAAAAACAAAAACTTAGTAAGGGGGAAAAAAGGAAAAAAATGCCAAAAATATCATTATAGACAGAGTTGGGAAAAAGTAATCCAAATAATGGTTGAATATATTGCGCTACACATGCTGCTTCAATAATGTATGAAAAAACTCCTGAAAGTTATTCATGCAAGCCTGCAATGACACGAGCTTATGGGCCAAGAACAAAAGAGATTTCACCCATGATTGCTAAGATACAAGTAATCATCCTATCATCTTAGCTTGAATAATTTCAAGGCATAATGATCATATTCCTTCAAAATTCAACATAATAAATGTGTACTTGAACAGTCACTCGAAATTTCGTGAGCATTGAAAGATCCTCAGTAAGAGAACATAGAAAAGGGATAAGAAAATGAGAGGAGAGAACATAACTAAGGTGGAGAGCATGTTAGTTGATGCTTTCACTATACTTTGCAATGTCATGGCTCAGAGGTCACCCATTCTATATCCTTCTCAAAGTATGATGGCATGATTATTTGTTAAGCAACTTCCTGGAGGAAGAAGCAAAATGCAGCAAAGAGTCATCATCTCATGTTCTTGTAGATGGTAAGTTATAAAGAGGAAATGAACTTAACAGCAAGATCGATTCGTCTTCATTCAAAACGTACATTAGCAAACAATTGGACGTGATGTGTACCCAAATTGTTGCAAAGGGCAAAAAAGCATAAACCAAACAAGTCATTTATGGAACAAGGCATAATCAAAATACAATATATTAAAGACCTAAACTTTCCAGGTCTTGACAAAATTTTGTAGCTTTCAGTGGTGAACAAAACCAAAGCGGCAACACTACTATGACAAAAAGCAAATTAGTTTTCCAAAAAGTGGAAAAGAAATTGCCAATTGAAGAAAGTATACTATATATGTTGATTTTTTAGAGAATATGGGAGAAAGGATTTTCTTTTATATCTCTGTATATTGAATAATGAGATTATATACATCCTATTTATACACAAACATCTTAACTCTAAATAGGAAAAATACAAATAAGGAAGAAGCAATATTCTCTCCTAAATAGGCTTTACAGTGATATTCCACACAAGTCAACGATATATATCAACTTCAGGTGGCCTCATGATGCAACATAAACTTGATTAATATGTATCATTTTGTGACGTGTAATTCCATATCCCATGCTACTTCCACAGTTCTGAAATAGCAATTCAATTCTAGTTGTTTTGATTCTTGAACAGTCATCATCCAAGGTTCAAAGTTTCTGCAATATGTCTATCAGTTATGAACATGCCACGAACTTAATAGGAGCACTCTACCACATACTATGGCTGAAAATGCCAGGTTCAACAACTATACTGTTTATGGATGGTTGCATTCCTAGATAAAAACTATTTCTCTGAATGCATAACCGTTCTATCACGTATACATAGAATGATATTCTTGATACAGTATGTTGTGTGTCTTGATAAATATCAGTTCCAGGTCAGACAGTGATGTCCAAAATTATACAATCAAGTTAGCTTGAGTTGATACAATAGGATTTCTTCCTAAAAATTACCGTAAGGCGTTATCTCTAATGTAAAATATCATCGTCCAATAAAAATTGCAGATGAATCTTCATAGCTATACAGTACAAGAATTGACAGGTAACATATGAGAATCATGTGTATTCTCCTGTCACATATTTATGATTTCAAGTCATGAACCAAAATACATTTTTTTCTTCCTAACTTGCAAATTCAAAAATTTGCTACATTATGAACTTCAAGAGATGAACGCCCCTAATAGAAATGGGAAGGCCCCTTTGAGATAGCCAGCAACTAAAAATCAGCCTGCAGAAAGATTTATATAGAAATAATAGAAAAGTAAAATACAAAAGAGATATCACAAACAGGTAATTTCACTTCCTCTTCATGGTCTAAGCAGCAAACCAAATATAAAATTTGTCTCACTCTCTCCCGCCCTCCATATCCATCTCTCACAAGAAAAATGACATTCTCCTTTGAGAAAGAAAAAAAACTTAAATCACTAACACATTAAACAAGCTAACGAGAATTTAGGTATTACTCCCCATTTCCACGAAAACATCACTTTCCTTCTGTTATTAATACCAGACCAAGAAATGCATGAGTATTAACTGATTTCCAAGAAATAACAGAGCTGTGGACATGAGGGAACTTGAACATTTAATGATAAAAGTCGAGTGGGACAAGGATAGAACTTCGGCTAACAGTATAAGGAAAAAAAGGAAAAACCAAAAGGATCGATAAAGATTGGCAAGGACAACCTGGATAGCATCATCAAATAAACATGAAAATTATGAGGACTTGGTATACACCGAACCCCTGATTGGAGGTAAATGAGTTTCACAATTAAGGCAAGACAGCAGAGATAACCGTCTTTAACAACAGTAAATGTCCCAACTCCCTAGGCATCTGTTATGACCTTATCATGATATATAGTTTTTCAACTATATATTTAAAGAAAACTTTTATGATCTCCAGTACAAAGGAAAACAAGCTTAGAATTTGGATTTCAGGCCCCACCAAAGATCATACTAGCATATGCAATTCAAATCCATAAGCTTATGCATCATAACCACATACATGTCTTCAAAGTGATGTTAGAATTTTTTTTTTTTTTTTTTTTGCACCACTGAGGCTTATAGCTGAAAGATCAAGCACGTCTCAAAGAAATAAATACTTCCAACATTCCGTTAAATTTGTAGGTTTTTGATTTTTCACAGGAAATAAGAAAATGATTGAATCATCTTAGTTTTAGAAAAAATAGGGATAATTGACTAATTTACCCATTTAATTAATATTCATTTAATTAAGACAAAGTTTAATCTAGACATCTAGACAAGGGTAAAGTCAGAGTAAAATAATTTTCTAAAAGTGTCATCTAAATAAAAAAAAGTCAAAACCAACAAATTTAACGGAACTGATGGATTACTGTTGAGAATCAAACACTTGCCATTTTTTCAACTCCAGTAACAACTTCAGTGCTTCCCTCCAATTATCTAGGATGTTTCAGTTTCAATCAGAAAAACTCCGCACACAGCATTGTCATTGGCATTCATACAGGATACCGAGCTCTCTTACATAATCAAGATAGTAAAGCAGTAGTTTTAAGTTTAGATATAGTTAAAAGTTAACAGAATTGAGGGGTCACAATTCAATAAGAGGAACAAAAGCACAATCTTTCGTCAAATTCTGAACAATTTAACCTAGTGTTACAAAAAAAAAATAAAAAAATGTTTTTGTCTCTTTAACCCTTCAATGTATAAATAATCAAAATGGAACCTGGGTCATCTAATACACTTAGCACCAGCTGGTTTACCCCTGAACCAAAGCAAAAACAGAAGGAATGGGAAGAAAAGAAAAGCTTTCTCATACGCTTAAGCAAAAGGTTTATAGGCCGAATTCTTGAAAGTGAGGTAAATATATCAATTCAGCAAGAAACGGCCTGAACAGCATAGAGTTCAAATTAATTCATGAAACCCACATCAAAACCCCTTAAAAAATAAAAACAAAAACTAAATTTCCACAATTATTTGACAGTAACCAAATCAAATCGTTAATATCGAGGGATAAACTGCCAGGAAGTGATAAAAATCATAAACCAACTAGATCTCCAAGATACAAAAAGCAAAATTGAAAAACCCAAACACATGGAAAAATAAAACATTAGAAAAAAACAAGCAATACTAAAATGAAATACTTACGGGAGGTTTAACAACGATGGCCTCAACTTCATGATCTGGAACTCGGCGGGGCTCATTTCCAAAGCGGTGATAGTCACCGGGAGGAAAAAACGGCGGCTTCATAGAAGAAAAAGGGAGCTGCCGTTTCAAGGTATTTTGCATGGAGCTCTGCTGCGCCTGCCTGGTGGATGGATTTGGCGGTTGCGAATTTGACATCAGAGGTAAACGAACACACAAAAAAGAACTGTAAGAGTAGAAAAATCGAAAATTCTTTCAAGGGTTTTTGGCTGCTTCAGCTAGAAAGATAGAGAGGATCTACAGAGTGAGTAGACGTGAGAAATCGCGAGAGAATGATTCGTGGAATTGGGTGAGAATCGGAAGAGATCTGTGCGTGTGTTTGGTTTGGGAGGAGAGGGAAAAAATAAATAACAAAAAAATAAAAAAGCGGGAGAGAGAAGTGAGCAGAAAACGAGGGAAGAGACGAAGGAAGGAGGGAATTTGGTTCGGATATAAGATGTGGAGGGAAGCGCTTATAGAATAAATCATAATATAAAAAAAAAATCAGAAAAATAAATAATTACTAAAAAATTAACCACCTGTGTAAGGTTAAAACTGTATACAGTTTTGGCTCTTTGAACTCTAAAAAATTTAAAAATGATTTCCTCCTTAAGTCGTAAATGATACATAATTAATACGTCTCCGTCGTAAATGTTTTTCGCGCAGTTTAAAGATAGCTAATTAAATTTGTTTAACTATATTTTTTTTATTTTTCTATATATTTTTAAACATTTAAAAATTTATATTGATAATACCTTGAAAAATTCGTAATAAAATGTTTAATTAATACAAGAATTCAAAATTAATTATCTTAATATTTTTTTTCTTTACTATTTCGTAAATTCAATTAATATCAATTATTTACAAAAATTATTATACAAGAGTATTGTAGGGAAGTGAAAAGAAAAACATTTAAAAAATATAAATGAGACCATTATTTTAAGACACCTAGAAGAAAAAGCGAGACTATAATTTTGAAACGGAGATACTAAAATATGAAAAATATAATAACTTATATACTAATATGTATTTGACTTAATATGCACATAAATTATTATTAACTTTTCAAAATTTTTTTTAAATATTGAAAGAGAAGTTCGAGTTGCATACGCATTTACATTTTCTTTATAGATATAGAAATTTTTAAAAATTCACATAAAATTTTATGGGAAATAACAATATAAGTTACACTACAAGTAATTTTTTTTTCCTTAAATTTTATTGTAAAGACTTAAAAATATAGAATGCCAACTTAAAATATTTTAAATCTAAGGGCATTGACTTTTTTTCTTTGTTCCTGTAGATTCAAGGGCATCAGGTTTAATCACTATTATGATCACATGATAAGAAAACTCCTACATATATGGCCATGTGATTTGTTATTTAAGTCATTGGTTAAAAGTATGATAATTATCTTAATCAAATGAAGTTGTCATTATTGCAATCTTGTATATTTTGAGGGTGATTATGTTTTTTGGACTTACTGACGTGGCGTGATGAGGTTGAGAGATCATGGAATACATAATGGGGACCAGGGTGTACACTAGTGCATATAAGATAAAAATAAATAAATTAAATCAATAAATAAACAAAGTGAGTGACGATTGTTTGGCGCGCATTTCCTGATTGTTTTATACCAAACTACGGCTCTTTTGATTTGTGTGGGCTGGGCCTTTTCAATCTAAATTAGGCCTAACATTAAAATTGAAGTGCAACCGTTTCAAGTTTGTATTTGGCTTTGGGTTTGACAGCATCCAACACAAAATTTTCCACTTTGCTTGTGTTGTCCTTTGGGCACATGTAAAGCTTGCTGTGACTTGTCACATTTAACGGAATTACATTCACTTTCAATTCGTTAACACAGGTAATTGAGATTGGGATCTGTTCGGACACGATTCTGGTTATCGCGATCAGTTTAGACTTGGCGGCCGGTTTCCATTCCAAGCGCAATTTCCGGTCCGATTAGTTTCTCTGCAATTCCTTGTTTTACGGCTTTTTCTTTTTCTTTTTTTCTTTTTTTTTTTTTAAATTTTTTTAACCGGAACCTGGTTTTCCAACCGGTTTGGGCTAGTCACAGCTTAGCCACCCTGTCGAGTCTTATTATTCAACATTGAAGATTGAAAAGGTGATCACTTAGGTGAAAAAAGCCAGGTTGGATCCAAACTAATTTGACAGGCACCTTGCGTATGAGTTAGATTGAAGTGATGAAGCTTCTTCTTGCTAGATTTTGACTTATTCAAGGCTTATCATCAAGAGAAAGAATCTGTTACAAATGCGTAAGGATCATGCCAATGAATGATGAGACTAAAGTTAACATTTTTTTCCAAAATATAAGTAACTTCCAAGCGCACACATACCTCTCGATTGAGACATAAAGCAAATAGGCTCTGATTCAATCATTTCAAGCAATGCATTAGAAGTTCAAGAATAAGTTTTGATTACTTTCATTCGGACATCAAAATAAGTTCCTATGCAATAACTTCTCCCTTGAAAAATATTATTTACGTTGAAACATATGGGCTAGATCAGGATCATCCAAGTCCACATCTAACCATCCATTTAACCGCATGTATTCGATATAATGATCCGGTGGTTTTATTGCACGACAATTTCTGGGAATAAAGCCATGAATCATCTCCAGATCTCGGGCAAGCCAACGAATGTAAGCCTGGTCCACTGGAGGCACAATTTTCAAGAGTATCTCCTCTCTTTCTTGCTTTACAGTCACAGGCTTGTTTCCCATGTTTAAGTGAACTTAATCTGCTTAAGAAATTGAGATTGACAAAGAAAGCAACAGCTGTAAATGATAAGGAATGCGTAAACAAAGACGAAGAAAATATAGTCATGGGTCCTTATTTCCTTGACAATATCTTAACATTATTTCTCGAATCACATCTTCAATGTACAATTGGGAAACTGTTCCTCTTGTGCGTATGGTAGAATTCAACATATTCAGAATCATATTAAAGCTAAAATTTGGTAGTAGTAACATTAAAAATCAGCACCAGTTGAATGTTACAAGTTCAAATACAGCTATAACATCTTGGTGACAGGGAGGATCCACAAAATCATGAGAACTTTTTTTTTTCCATGCATTGTACCGAAACACAATGATACTTGAAATATACATAATAAAACTCACACTTCACAGGGCTCACAAGAAAAAAGAAACAAGGGAGATTATCTATAGGCCATTCAAATAGAATCAACAAATAGACTGAAGGAAGATACTAAGAAGTGAGAGCAACAAATTACAATGAAAAATGTGATGGATAGACAAAGAAGCTTAGAGAAATGTGGAGATTATCTATAGGCCATTCAAATGAAAAACAAATGACAAGCTTACATGTTATTATTCTCAAAGAAAGAGGAGTCACACCGATGCTTTTATTTTCTTGAAAGCATGGAAAGGTATTACTAATAGAATCAGCAAAACAATATAGCAAAGTTATGAAATACCTCTTACCACAAACAATAGGCAGGATAGCAGCCATCTGCTAGACAGATGATGAAAAAAAAAAAAAAAAACAAAGCCAAAGACATAACAGCCCTCTAGTGATAAAAATATCATCACCTTTGATTAGATTTGCAGCAACAAAGAATAGCAAAACAATATGATTCATACAAAGCAAAAAAATTAATTCACCATCCCTAACAACATTAGGGTTGGCAGCTAGGTATATATCCATTGTATATTCAAAAGGACCAAATTGCAAAAATATTTGCCTTTGCAAATAATTGTATAAGACAATTTGCGAAGCCCCAAACAGAAAAAGGGATGATAGACACACTCCATAGATTGAGAACCCAGATTGGCAGCAGCAGCAAAACAAGATTTCTGGCGTTACACTACTCCAGAATCAAAATAGCAGCCAAAAAGGAATAAAGACAGCCAGAGAAACCAAATCTAGCAAACACGATCAGAATTAAGTTTAACGTAGAAAGGAAAAATCAGTCTAAAAACTACCAAATAAAAGAATCAAACTATGATAACAAAAGTTCAGAAATTCAATTTGTTTAATGAGGCTAAAGAACCCGAACCAAACTGAAAATCGGAAACATAGCTAAATGGTAATGGGTAATGGCTAAGCTCAATTTAAATAACAGAAATCGCAAATAAGAAACACAATCCAGAATTCTATAAACGTACCTTATTGACGAATGGAGCAGAATGCACAGCAGAGATGAAGCGAGGTTGAGCGTGCAAAGTTCGAGGATATTAAACTCATTTTTATTTACCAAGATAACCTCGCTTTTCTTCCGAATTACAAATATATCCAATAGCATATAAACCCCCCAGTAGCTCAAATCGCTGCCGCCTGATGTCAACCTAATTATCTCCTGCAAACATCCCGTGCACTTCCTTCGCCTTCTCGCTTCCTAACAGGTTCTTTCTACTCGTATAATTCCCTGCTTTCTTTTCTTTCTGTACTTTTGTTGCCGGAGGTTTACTATAGCGTTGGTGTTACAAAAAAAAAAAAAAAAAAAAAAAAAAAAAAAAAAAAAAGAAGCATATTCGGTAAATTGAGATCAAGGGTATTGTTTTCATTAGCTGCCATTTTAACCGATTTTGGCTAGCAATTGAAGATGATGACTTCCAGAATGTTGTTTAGGTCTGTTGGGGTTCATTTCTATGCCATTGTTACATATTCCATCTTGATTCGTCTGGGAACTCATGGCATTTTTTCTTTTTGGCCAGAGAAATTGATTGCGTTGAACCAATCTCACACAGGAGCTTCTCCTCCAGCTGATTCAGAGCTTGCAAAATGTCATCTACAGGCCCTGGACTTGAGTCTCTCGTAGATCGTATGTGAATTCTTTAACAACTTTTTTTATTGCTTTTTATATTTTCCAGTTTCTGAATGCAAAATGAAATACAATGCCCTTTTCTTTGTATTCAACTAGCCCTTGCTTGCTGATTTAGGTATAGAGGTTTAAGCATCCCTAAAATTCAAACTTTGATGCATGAAGCAATTCGAAAGCCGTGTGGTAAAATATTGTGTTATTTGGAAAGCATGTTGAACATTAAGAAATTAGTTTGAAATTTCATAAGATGATAGAATAAATTCGTAAACCAGCAATATATGAAATAAAAATATGATGGAAAAATACTGGCATGATTAATTCAGATTGAAAGCATAACTCTGATTGACATTGTTTTTACTACTACTTGACAAGAAGTATATATATATATATATATATATAGTGTTGTTTTCTCGTAAGCATGGCCTCAATGAGTTGATAAAACAGATTGCAAGTTTGGCAACATAGAAGGATGCCCAGGCACTCATGAACAGAGTTTTTTATGGTTATGGAAGTGTACTTTTTGAGGTGTTTTTCGGCTTCGTTTGCTAAACTTGCTATTTTGCTTTTTTACTATTGTATTTGAGAATAGTAAAATATTAATAAAAGAGGGAGTTTAATAATCAAAGCTTTTATATATATATGTATTCGATGGTTCACATTAATTTTGCTGAGGAAGTAGCTCAGACTATACTTCACCCTCCCTAAATGGCATTGATTTATTTAGTTTTGGGGCTCTATTCCTTTTGTTTGGCATAGTTATCCTGTAACCTTTTCCTTTTTGTACAGAAACAATTTCAGTTATCACCAATGATGGCCGCAATATAGTGGTGCGTTATAAATTTTTGGCCCTATATATTTGCATGACTTGTATCTCTTAAGTATTTCCATTTGATTTTTTTGTAGTATCATCTTAATTGTTAAGGGGGTTTCTAATTCAGGGAATCCTGAAAGGCTTTGATCAGGCCACAAATATCATCCTCGATGAATCTCATGAACGTGTTTACTCCACTAAGGTGATCCTTTGATTCATTTACCATAAAAACATATCTGGTTGATTAAATTAGGTGTTTGTTGCAGTGAATTGTTGTTGGTATTGCCTTATGAAATTCAATATAGACTCATACTTTAAATTATGTAGAGATATTTTAACTAGTTCTGTACAAGTAGAATTTCTCTATTTTGAATGGCATAATTCTAGCTACTATGAGTCTACAGTATAAGTCTATAGCTTGAACAGTTGAAGGTGATATAAAATAAAACATACTTGCACCATTAGAATGACGGTTCATTGATTTGCAGGAAGGTGTTCAACAACTTGTTCTGGGTTTGTACATAATAAGGGGTGACAACATGTAATTTCTCTTCTCATTGTTGTTTGTGTTTCATAATCTTGATGTGTCCTAAAATGGGACTTCTCATATTTTCTGATTGATTCTTACAGAAGTATTGTAGGAGAACTAGATGAGGAGCTTGATTCACATCTTGACTTGTCAAATGTAAGAGCTCATCCTCTGAAGCCTGTCATCCATTGATCAACTATGTTATTGTAGAGCAGATGACAGTACAGAATCTTACAACTTTGTTAAAAAAATATATATATTTTGCCCTTATTTTTTAAAAAATAGACTAATTTTAAGTTCCTTATACTGCATTACCTTCCATCCGTTATATTGCATTACCTTCCGTCCATATTTACAGTCAAATATGTGTAAAATGACACAATTGCCCTGATTACACCTTCTTCAAGATCTAATCCTCTCCTCCAAAACTTCTTCAAAACCCTAAATTTTAATTGGCATTAAACAAAAATATTAGACAATATTGATTGTTGACAAGAATCATCAACTCGCTGCAGTTTCCATTCTCCATGAAATAAGCATTTGTCTGCAAAAGACATTAACTATCCATACTTCTAGTTTAAACTAACCAAGGGCAACCTTCCAAAAACACTATATCATTAAACAACATTTTAACAAGAGCAAACTTCCAAAAACATTCAATAAGAACTCAAAGAATTAATCAAATAAATTGGCTTTTTGATTGCATTTTTCAGACGCTTTAGTGTATTGCCTTCTTGATCTCATAGAATTATTGGTCATGAAAGCCAGTTTTTCATAGAGAGAAATAAAAAACTATGAGTGAAGCAGTTCAAGTATTTGAGAAATGCCATCAAATAGCCTAGATATTACGAGATGAGAGGAGCTGAGTGGCTTTTTGATGTGTTCATCGTAGAAACTTTATTTTTTTCAAACGATTTGCAGTTTGAAGAGAGGAAGGAGAATATGGTATTTTAGTAAAAAAAATTCTCTATTTTTGCGGTAAGTATAATACTTGATTTGAGTTTTTAAATTCATGATTGTTGTCTTTGTTTTTTTTTTTTTTTTTTTATTCTTCTTTGTTTATGTTATACTAGTACTAAGAACATGCTTTGCAAATTAAAACTCGTTATACTTATTTATTTATTTTTTTTTTGAAATATAGTTTATTATTTTTATAATATAATAAAAATGATAATAAATTATTAAATAAAAAAGAATATATTAATTAGGTGTTTTTTTGTTTTATTGTAGATATTATAATATGTATGTAGAAAAAATAAATGAATAGTAAGAAAAAATGGAATGAAAAAATAAAGTTTTATGATTGAAACGATATGGAAAGTAAAAATAATTATAACTCAAGCAAAATAATATCTTTAAAATTAAGAAATAAAATGATAAAAAGAAAATTCTTTGACATAAACTAACAACAAACCCTATAGCTAAAGAAAAATAAAATTTTTATGCTGAGTTTTTCTATAAGTATATTTTAATAAGATTCCTAATTAAGTTATATTATAATTCATAAATTATTCACAATTAAATTATTACTCCTTCGTCTTATATTCAACTATTGAAAGTACAATAATAAATTTAAATAATAAGTATCAATTTTTTAATTATGTTAATTGAATTATTTTTTTATTTTTTTAGAATTGTACATTATAAGAGTGAGTTAACATAGCTAAGTTAATCATAGATAACAATTTACCATTTATTATTAAATCATTTCATTATTATGTTAATAGTTTTATTTCAACTATTTTTAATTTTTTTAGTAATTTAAATTAATATAAAATAAGTTTATATAATTCTTTGTCAATTGAGTTAAAATATTTGACATATACTTCATATTTCTTAATTGCATGTTTAACTTTATTTGATAATTGGTTTTTATTTTGGGGTCAGTATAAAAAAAATTTTCAATTTTCAATTTTTATATTTTCTAGTTTAATATGTTTAATTGAATAGTGTTAACCAATCTAATTAAAAATTATTATATGACTTTAATCAATTAATAAATAAAATTTGAAATTTAAATACATGCAAAAAAAATTATGATTTATTATTATATTACAATTTGAATATTAGAATTCTAATGGCAACCTTGCTACCCTCGAATACTTGAACTAAAAAAATAAAAAATAAAAGATATTATCTTGACAAATATTAATCTTACAATTCAAATAAAATTTGAACTTTTATTAATAAAATATAAAATAAAAGGAACAAGAAAAGAGAAAATGATGCAAAAGAAGTTATGGATTTTGGTTATAACCTTAGCAACGGATAAAAATTTCATTGCTAAACCATTTGTAGAACCCTTTATCAACCCTCAGCAAAGGAAGAAGAATGAAACATAATTTGTTAGTTAATAAAAAGCAATTTAGGTTATAACTTTAGAAACAGGAAAATATTCCGTTGCTAACCTGTTTGTAAAAAAAAAATGAAACAAGATTTGTTAATTAATTAAAATGATCTAATTAAGGAAACTAATATAATTAAAAATTATTATATAATTTTAATCAATCAATAAAATTAAAAATTTTTCTAATTAGAATAAGACTAAATTATCCTTAATAATATTTTTAATCACTCATTAAAATTCAAAATCTCAGAGGTACTTATTGTAAGAAAAAAATATGATTGTAAATTCAGTAATTTCAAATTAGCAAAAGCTTGATATAATAATTCTTGATAGTAAAAAGCAATAAATTCTTGATAGCCAAATGCAATTAAAACTATATATATATATATATAATACAACAAATTCCTAATTAGAATGTGATTAAATTTATAATATTAATATAATAAAAATAATAAATTCATATTGAGGATGCGATTATTTTCGATCTTTCCATAAAAGGAAAATAAAAATGGGCTTGGTTAATTTATTCAATAAAGCGGTTTTCTTTTATTAAACCCGTTTATTAATCCTCAAAAATGGTGATCCTTTTGAAAAATGGATTGTAAAAAAATCTCTTACATTGGTAAGAGTTTTAATTTTAGGAGTCGGCCACCCTTTTTAGAGAAAATTCTCGAATCAGTTGATTCCAAAGAATAGACTAAATTGATTTTAAACCAGAAATAGGGTTCGGGAGTTAGGTACGATACTGGGAAGGTGTTAGGCACCCATATCATCCGGTTGAACCAGCCTCCTTGTTATGCAATAATTCATAATGATTTAATAACAAGATTAACTGAAATTGAGATGTAAAATGATTTTTATTTAATTTTTCAAAAAATTGTCAAACAAACATGCAAACCATATCATACATTATACATAAAATTAAATTATCTACAAGAAATGGGAAGGGGGGGGGGGAAAGGGAAGGAGAAAAGCTTACAACTGGTCTCCTAAAATACATTCTACCCACACTCCATTAAAATTTTCTAACCAATAATTACAAGCAAGCAATTATTAGGAATGCATTTAGGACCCTTTATATTTGGCCAATATAAAACAAAACTAAAGTGATAAAAAAGACACTCATAGTCATAGAACATAAACACAACATATATGGAATTCATAGAATCATAAAACATTCATTCGTTCAACTCTTGATTAAAATGATGCATGTTTATGTTAAAGGTTAATGTATAATGGGTTGATGCAACAATAATCATGACATAATGAATAAAAGGGCATAAATTTATTGGACAAGATATTAAAAGTGCTTAAAAGTAAATGATGTTAAATTAAAAGCAATAGATTAAACATTAAGATAAGATTAGAGTTCAAGATCTTGATGTTCATCATGGATGATGAACAAATACATCCATCACTACTCTAAATCTTGTTTATTGATATTTATTCAATCCATTTATAGACAAAAATGCATTCCAGATCAATAAAGTCTGACGCTTTGCCACTGGATCTCTGAATCGGGTCCATTTTAATGTTATTTATCAATCTAGATTTTTGAAATGAAGTGCCTGGCACCACAAGAGAAGTGGCATGTGCCACATGCAGTGGCGCTAGGCACTTTTTCTGATTAGGAAAGTCATAGGTTGAAATAGAGCTTAAAGGGGCACGCCTGTGGGGAAGTGGCATGAGCCACTTGCTTGTGGTGCACGCCACACATAGTGGCTTGCCCACTGTGGTTCTCAACATGCCACTTTAGCATAGACTTCCTCTTTTTAGTTGATCCCGGGTTTCCCTTACAACCAGGTTTAAGATTAGTGATTTATCTCCAAAATAAAGAGAAAAAAAAGGAGAAAGTGATTAATGGCTCTCAGAAACTACCTTTTTGAAGATTTCCAAAGATTTTATGTGAGAATGGATAAAAGAAACCCAAAAGTTGAGTTTTTGATCCAAAATCCGAGTTTGAGATTAAATGAACGTTTTTATGGACTTTTCAATAAATACATAGGGATTCTATAATCAAAAGATGGATGATGACAATTTAGATCAAAGAGAAAACACAAGTTTTTCTTTAATTCTTGGTTGAGTTTTGAAAATGGTAGAGTTTCCCCAAAAGTCCCCTTTTACACAATTCCTAATACCCTATTTATAGGCAAATGAGAATGTGTTGCCCTATTTTAGGGTTTATGTGGCAAAATGCCAATGTTGGGCCCCAAAATTAGGTCGGGCCTATTTTTATAAAAAATGGACCGGGTGGCACCAAAATGAGGCCGTGCATCGAAAAGTGTGCCAGGCGGGCCATAAGCGCTTCTTTGGCCCGTTTCGTTGCGAAATGCCTGGTGATCCGAAAAAGTAAAAATGGTCAAACACATGTATTATCTTAGCCACGGACCATTGGTTCGAAAATTGGAATGATCGGGAATGTTAAAAACGGTTTATCATCACTGAGCCATTATGGGCAAAATTTGAGCATCTACAGTTTGCCCCCACTTTAATGATATATGCTTTTTGAGCAAAATGTCACCAAAGTGTAAAGTAGACGTGTAAGTAAGAAATACTTGATAGTTGCTAAGCTGGCATGTTTGGTTGAGACAGGGTGGATGTCCTTTGGATGGGATTTGTGTTCTATGAACGACTTAGACAGATGAAGTGCACCATTTTGGCGGCTTTGCTGATGTGAGGTGCCATTTTGGCAGTTTTAACTGAAATGCTCCGCCTTGGGAGGTTTGTCGCTGAGGACATGGAATGCAGATGAACTGCGCTACAGTGATTGTTGGTGGCTCCAATGGGTGTGTGCCTTCTTTGAAGTGCCTAGGTGCACTACCTAGGACGACTTGGTTCTAAAATGCTCCATTGTGGGAGGTTGTCACTGAGGACATGAAATGCAGATGAGTTACGCTATGTGGTTGTTGGCGGCTTCGATGGGTATGTGCCTTCTTTGAAGGGCTTAGGTGTGCCACCTAGGACGACTTGGTTCTGACATGCTCCACTATGGGAGGTTGTCACTGAGGATGTGAAATGCGGATGAGCTATGCCATGGTGGTTGTTGGCGGCTTCAATGGGTGTGTGCCTTCTTTGAAGGGCTTAAGTGCGCCACCTGGGATGACTTGAATCTGAAATGCTCTACCTTAGGAGGTTGTCCTTTGGATGAGTATCTTCTTTGAAGGGCTTTAGGTGCGCCACTTGGGACGACTTGATCTGAAATGCTCCACTTTGAAAGGTTGTCCTTTGAATGAGTGCCTTCTTTGAATGGCTTAAGTGCGCCACCTAGAATGACTGAGTCTGAAATGCTCCATCTTGAGAGGTTGTCCTTTAGACGAGTGCCTTTTTTGAAGGGCTTAGGTGCGCCACTTTTAAATATGAAAAATTACTTTTATGATAAGAATTTTCTTCGTTAAGTCATTATGCAAAAAGCATGAGTTTCATGATTTATGTGAATTCTAAATTAAGAATTTATGATAATTTTGAGCATATATAAGTGATATTGGGACTTACAGTATAATGCTAAGATTAATTGAGTTTAAATTGGATGACGGGAACCTCTTATGAGAAATTTTCCTATGTATGACTATGTGAAGGAATGTTATGTATCCTAAGTGTCTTTATGCTATTAATGAATAAGAAATCTCAACTTTTTTTTTGTGATGTTCAATATGTAGTATGAATGTGGTATGAATATCCTGATTTTGTCATGAGAACTTATAAAACCCCTATGACTTAAGTCATAGGTAATTTGGGAAAAAGCTAAGTAAATGCATGATTTGAGTGTGTTTAAGTTTATTGGGATAAATTATGTGTTTCGAAAGAATTTATGAAATTAAAGAAAATGTATGATCCTAAGAATGGTTTCTATGACTTGAATGCGCCTATGATTTGAAATGAGAGAAGACTTGGATCAATACCATGAGTATTGCATGTTTTGACACATAAGTGTGCTTATATATTCTTAAAAATTGCTTAAATTGAATTAGTTGGTGATTATAGGCTTGATTAAAAAAATGACTTTTATGACAAGAATTTCCAATATTAAGTTTACTATGCTAAAAAGTATGGATTTCATGGTTTATTTAAATTCTAAACTAAGCACCTTTGGTGGTTTTGAAGAATATTAAATGAATAATAAGTTCCATGAAAAAACTGGAACTTAAAGAAAGAAAGATAAGTTTTGGGCGCTAATATAGTTAGTGTGAATTTCAGGTGTGATTTAATTTATTCTGTTATATGAGAATCCTCGACACGTGTTGCCATTCTGATATTAGCTATGATAATATGCTAGACACATGGGTGCCTTATGTATGAGCATACACGCTTAATCTATTTCTGTTAGGCTTTTAAAGCCCCTCTGATTCTGTTAGCTGTATAGCCATTCTGATTCTGATTCTAAAATCTTATCTATTTCATTTTCTCCTAAGTGTATGTGATCCCCAAAAGTAAAATATTTAAAAGAATCTAATCTAACAACATAATATCTAATAATATAGGTGCTTGTGTATTATAACTCATCTGTGTGATTTACATGCTTGAAATTTATAGTTTATGCGCCTTGTGTTTAATGAGACTAAATGATATGGTGGTAGCTATACATAGGTGCTTATACTAATAAATGGAGCTGTGTAATAGGTTTATGTGAAATCCAAACCTAAATGTTTAGCATGCCTATATATAGCATAAATGCATAATAAATTGATAGTATGACATGATAATGGAGGTGCTAAGAATGCTATTGATTTAAGAATTTATATGATGACTTATGCCATGAATACCTATGAATACTTGCTACTCTATAAATTTGTAATTATGAGCTTAGATATGAAATTATGTATTTGAATGTGTTGCAATCGCAACTTTTGGAATGTATGTGATTTATGAGCACCACTGAGTTTTATACTCGGCGTGTCGATTTCTATCACGCGCATATTGTATACCATAGTTTCAACTTGAAGACCTGAGGAGTATTATCAGAGCAGAATAGTTTTTTTTTGGTAGTTATTGGTTCAATAGTAAGTATTTAAGATTTATGACATGCATAATTAAGTATTATTGGAGAATATTTTATATTGGGTATATGTAAACTTAAATATTATTAGAGTTCGACTCATTTGGCATGTGTATAAGAAGTTAAATATAGATTTATGTAATATCTGGATCTAGAAATTTCTTCTAAGTTAATTATGCATGCTTTGGATTTATGAGACTTATTTTATATGAATGTTCCAAGTTTGATGTTTATTATAGTGATAATGAGAAAATAAAATGATTATGTATGTGTGAAAGTCGCTTTGATGTTGAATTGATTATTGGAGTTTGTTGGATGATTAAGGTTTCAAATCGAAAGTGTTTTGTATTCACAGGTTTTAGTTAAGTTTAGTTTTTAGGGGAAACTCTTATAGTCTTTTTGTAGGATTTTCCCAAAATAATTTTCTAAGTTAAAATTTAGGACATACTAGACTTGTGAATATGTAATCACTCTTAATTCATATATTAGTTTTAGGTTTGATCTGTTCGCTAGAGTGGTGCCTCTGGCACCTAATGTAGCGTCCTTTGTCTAAATCCTTTGGGATTGGGCGGCGGGTGTTACATTTAGTGGTATAAGAGTTTGGTTTAGGTGGTCTTAGGTTTATGTCTGATTGAAGGAATATATGTGACTAAGTGAAGTTTAAATGCCATATAAGTTTGATAAGTAATATGACTTTGAAGTGGATCTTTTATGAATTTTTATTGGAGATAAAATGTGGATAAGTTTTTTGAATTATGATATTGATATGACTTACTATTGGAGGACAATGTCATAGTAGATAGTATATATAAAGGTTGTTATTAATGGTTTATGGATATATCCTTCTGGATAGTTGAAAGACTTATTCTTTGGAGAAATCCCTTTGAGGGAGTTTAGGATATATAGAACCTTGATGGTGTGATGACATCTTTAAGGTATTAATATATTCTTATTCATTTCTCTTTTGAATTGACATTATTTCCATGCACTTTGAGATTTGATTAGAAATTATGAATTTGGACTTTGAAATTGTTTTGCACCTATGATATTGATAGTACTATGCTAAAGAAAAGTTTATTTAGCTTGAATTTTTAAGAAGTACTCTCTCCGTCCGAAAAAGATAATTCATCTTTCCTTTTTTATTTTTTCCAAAATATAGTCTACTTTCCTTTTCTGCATTATAATTAATCTTTAAATTGTCTACTATGCCCTTATTAAATTTTTTCTTATTTTCAATAAACTTCATTAATTCTTAGTTATTATTCGAATATAACAATTACTCATGTATTATTTAAGATGAATATAATAGAAAAGTTATATGAATAAAATTGTCTTTTAATCATATTTCTTAATCTATGTGAAAATAGAAAGTGGACTATCTTTTTGGAACGGAGGGAGTATATATTTTTACTTTGCCAGTGAATGATTTGATTTTAGTTATGGAGTTTTCTCTTCCTAGTTGCTTGGATGTAAGAAAATTTTGATTTGCAAGTGTGACTTTACAAAGATTTTGAAAGATGAAAAGATTACTTTATAATTGAAAATGGACTTAAATGTGTAGATTCATGTGACTACAAAGGTATGTTGAGTTATGAAATTATTATATATAAAGATGGCATTTGTTGAAATCTAAGCATGCAAAATGATGTATGGACGTTTATGATGTGTATGCATGAAACATGAATATGTGTACATATATACCCAATAAAAGATACGTTGGGAATGAGTTGCTAGAATTTTTAAGTGAATGACTATATGATCTCGACTTGAGGATGTTTGGACTTTACATGACTTGTAGGACGATTCTAGTATATGAATATTGGTGAGATCTGCATGAATTTTGGATTATAGGATTGTTATGATTTTAAGGATAAATATTTCTTTCAGTGAATTAAAAAAGGTTATGTAGTATATTTACACAAGTGTGATTTATGAGACTTAAATAATATATATTTTGATATCACTAACTCTGAATAGGAGAAATGATAACTAATTATGAGAAGTAATAATAATTGGTAGAGTAAAGTATATTATGATTTTTCGTAAGTCATTTACAAGGTATAAGAATATTATGGATAATATGAATTTTTATGATCTTAAGAAAAGTAAATTGTATATCTTGGTGAAAATTAAAATGTTTTGACCCTTACATGCCAAGTACTGAAGCTTGTATAATTATGGTACCTTATGGTTGATTAGGGTATAAGTAAGAAAATTGATTTCCATGAAGTTATGCCTTTTGGTATTTAAGGTACCTATTGAATCCTTAGAACTGTGTAAGATAAATGCAAGGATTATTTTTTATTTGTAAGGTTCTAAGATTCTAAAGAAAGTGAGTGACTCTTCTAAATGAATTAAAAGAATTATGCTATATAAATATGGTGTGACGATTGTTAAATGAATTGATGAATGACAAAGAAAATATAGAGATAATTTGCTTAATTATTGGAGTTATTTTTATGCGTTATGTATATGAATTAGATAAGTAAGAATGAACATGATCGTGTTAGGATGTTAATATTGAGAATGGAATGACCTGTGGAAGTTGAATAAAATAAGACTTGACATGATCTAGATGAGATTTAAGATTATGATTATCATAAATTTGGTGGTCTTTTTTATTAATAGAAGAATATGATTTCTAAGAATAAATGGAAATGGAGATAATGAATATCAAGCTACAGACTTATATATTTCGGACTATATAAATTAAGTGTAGATTGGTTAGAAAAATGATTTGAGGTGATCTTATTTTACTTGTATGGAAATGATTTCTATGTGAAAAGATCAAAGTTATATAAGTAATCATGATAAAATGAAGGGATTTGAAGTAATCTTTACAAGAGTTGTTTACAAGACATGAAATATTGATAGAGTTGTATGAAATTATTATGATTTCGGGAGTATGATATGACTTGATGAATTTTATTTGGTATTATTTATCAAATCTTCTTGAATAAATGAGTAAGTGGGTATAATGTACATATGTAGCATTTGCATGAATTTGCGTGACCTTGTTATTATGTGTATTCATCTTGTATGTAATAAGATTTGGACTTATTATTTATTACAACTCCCTTTCTAAAGAATGCTTCCAAATGTGAGTGTATGTATGTATAAAAGTGTTCTTGGTGAATGCATGCTCTATGTGATTAGGTTATGTGAGTTTATTTATTGAAACTTAAAGCATAACTTTTGATTTTTATGTATGGTCTTTAGATAGTATGCTAGTGAGAATAAGAGGTGAAGAAGCTCCATTTCTCCATGAAATCGAAAGGGACGGATCAATACGTAGACATCGACGATGATGATGATGAAGAGCTTGAGTTGAAGAACACCGTTCCTCTGACCTACAAGATGCCTAAGGTGGCAAAATATGATGGCATAGGTGATCCTACGGTGCATGTCATGTAGTATAATACTGTGATGGAGTTAGCGAGTCTGCCATAAAAGGAAAATTTAAAGATGTTCTCCATGTCCTTGACCGGGTCTACTCAGACTTAGTATTATAATTTAGAAAAGAAGGTGAGAAGGGATTAGAATGAGCTCACCATGGTTTTCTTAAAAAATATGCTTACAACCTTCAGATGAGTGTCAACTTGAGGGATTTGGAAGCTACTGTCCAGAAAAATGACGAGACATTTGCTGATTGTATGGCTAGATGGAGGGCCAAGGTCACATAAATGAGAAACCGTCCTAATACCGAAGAGACACATTTAAGCACTAAACCGAGCCACAATTAATCTAATCAAACAAAAAAGGAATCGTCAGGAGTGCCTTCCAGTTTCTGTGATGAACCGCCTAATTCGCTCGTCTAAATTGACTTCATCCTTTGGATCTTTCCCATGGCACTCGGAAAGGGTCTCATAGGTCCTAATAGAAATTTAGCAGTCAATAGATCAGTCGACTCAGAATTAGCACCGACTTCAAGATAAGCTTGCAGCCATAAATGGTACAAGTCTAAAGAAGAGGTATCAGCCATATCAGAAATGGGTATAAATCATGTGACTACTCCCAGTGGAAATAAAGTGAGACAGAAATTGCTGGGTAATTAGTCCAACCTCAAATTGAGTGTAATCGGGGACAGCTTGATGTCGATCATACTGCCTAGCTACATGGGGATAATATGCCATAGCAATAGTCAATCCATTTAAAGGCAACGCAGAACATATAAGAAGAAACTGTGACTCGCTCTATATACCACCAAGGGCAAGTCCATCTGACACCCTCTAAGGTGAGATCTTTGAGATTGCAGTCTAGTCTTCAATAATGTCACCGGTTAGATGATGGTGGCGTCGGACATAGACTCATGGTCTATAATCAAACATCAAGTGGTCCGATGGTGGATCCTGTTGGCTCAAGGGTCAATTTCATCTTGAGATTTTGATGATTAAGCAAAACAAATAAAATTAATTATTTGTGCTAATATTATTTTATGCAGGTTTATTTATGTTTAATATGGAAAATAATAAACAAGGCAAATTCCTACAAATCCAAGATTAATGGAAGATCATGAAGACCATTGAAGATTTTAGTAGTTAGCATTTTAGGATTTATTGTAGGATAGAGGGAATATTCATTTATAAGCACAAAAACATTTCTTCTCTCTTTCTCCAAAATAATTTTCGAAAAAGTTTCCTTGAAAAGTCAAAAATCTCGTTCTTAAATTCACTTACCTAAATGAAAGAGATTTTGTCTCAATCATTCTGGTAACAAATTTTTGAAAACGATTTTCTCATTTTCGAAAACTATCTCTATAAAAATCTTGCTTTTATTCGCTTACTTAAATAAAAGAGATTTTGTCTCAATCATTTTTGATAACAAATATTTTGAAAAAGATTTTTATAGTTGGAAACTATTTTTAAGAAAAGTCCAAAATCTTGCTTTTATTCGCTTACCTTAAAAGAAAAAATTTTGACTCAAAACATTTTTTGGCAATAAGATCTTTGTATCTTCTAGTTTTGGGAAGTCAAAATTCTTATTTAAAAGCTAAAGATTTTACTTTCTAAAACGGGATTGTCATCCCTCTCTATAAAAGGCATCTTCCTTTATAAAGACGTGGGTTTTTGTTTTAAGAATGAAAGTCCATTGATCAAATCTTTAATCTCTCAAAACTTACTCTCAACCCCCTTATTTCTTTTCATCTTATTACTTCATGTATTATTTTTTTTTAAGAGAAAAGAAAATTTTATAACAACTTATTTTGAAAAACATTTATGTTCTTTAAAACAATTTTCTAATCTTGATTTCTGTTTTTCCTGTGCTTATATCTGCATTTCTCTCTGTCTATATAGATTCTGTAATCTGTTGTAGAAAGATTTTTATTTGAAAAACTTTTGCGTAATAGCTTAGGTGAAAAGCTATTGTGAAATTGGTTATCAAGCGACCTTCTCCTTGTGTGGGATTCTAATGTCTTGATTTGAGTTTCTGTTCTCTGTAAAAACTGAAAGGGTTGAGGTTGACTAGAACCTTTAGAAAATCTAGTGGGACAAAGGGTAGATCTAGGTGTTGATCTATTGCCTTGTACTGTTGGTTTGTCTCTTACTTTTGAAAAGAGAAAACATAGTGAAGGATCTCAAGATGAGTATTGGAGAGTGGACGTAGGGGAGTTAGTATCGAACCACTATAAATCGCTGTGTTAATCTTTTTATTTTCTGAAGTTCTGTTTGATACCATTTTACTTACACTTTTGTTAATCTTTTAGAAATGCTAAGTTGTTAATGTTTTATTGTTCTAAACTCGAATAAGCTTTATCTTTATTGAACATTAGAACTCTGGACTTCTGCATTATGAATATACCAAGTTCTAATATGTTCTTCTATATTCAGTATATTTCACAATTTGGGTTTTAATCAGTTTTCTAAGTTTACTTAAAGTTTTGTGAAGCATTTTAGAAATTCAATAACTGTCTCTCACATACTCTTTAATATTTGTCTAAACTTTATAAGGTAGTTCCAAAACGTAATAACTTTCCTTCATAAAGTAGTTTTGAAATTGATTAAGATATTGTGAAGCAGTTCTAATCAATAGCTACTCTTTACAAAGTCTTTCTATTTTCTGCATTGAGCTTTGTGAGGAAGTTCTAATCTTAATAACTTACTCTCACAAATGCATTCTATTTCCGCTGCAACATAATTCTGATTTTGTTTTTGAGAGTTATATTTTTACTTCTAGAAAATCTAATTCACCCCCCTCTTGGGTTGTGCCATACGTATATGGGATCCATAATCTGATATCAGAGCATTGGCTCTTGACTTACTGAAGCTTAACAGGTTGAGAGAAAAATCTCATGGCAGCCCCACTTCCTCTTATATCTTTAAAAGGTCAATTTGTTTCTAGACCTCCTTTGAGTTACCTATGAGGGTACTAATCGAGTGAAGAAATTTAGAATTAATATCCTTTGGAGAGAATATGAAATGTTTAGTATGAAAGAAGGAGAGACTATTACTGAATTAAATTCTAGATTTACTAATATAGTTAATTCTTTGAAAACTCTTAGAAAGGAAATTTCAGAAGATGAGCTTGTTAAGAAAATCCTTAGAATTCTACCTAAAAAATGGGATTTTATAAGAACTGTTATAAATTACAAAGAGACTCCCGTAACTTGTGATTATCTGATAGGAGCTCTTGTTTCAGAAGAGATGAAATCATCTTTGACTGTAGAAGATAAAAAAAAGAAAGGACTGGCTTTGAAAGTAGTTTCTAGTGATGAAAGTTCTTCTGATCTTGATAGTGATGATTTAGCACTTATTTCTAAAAGATTGAAAAAGTTCTATAAAAAGAGTGGTAGGCCACAAAAAAAATTTATTAAAAAGAACTTTTTACCTAAAAATTGCAACTTACCAAAGAAAGCACCTTCTGAAGTGGTTTGTTATGAGTGCAACAAGCCCAGCCATATCAAGCCTAACTGTCCTAAGCTGAAAAAGAAGTCAAAGAAAGAAAAGCTGAAGCAGGCATTCTTAGCTACTTGGAGTGATTCAGATATTTCTAATTCTGAAAGTTAAAGTGACCAAGAAGAAATTGCAAATATCTGTCTAATGGCCACTATCAATTCTGACTCCAAGGAAATCAATACTCTGACTTCAACACAGAAAGCTGAAAGTAATGAAACAGATGCAACGTGCCAAAAGCGTGAAGAAAGCAATGTAAGTATTTCTGAACCTGAATCTGAAAATGATCTTTTAGATACTTATAATAACCTTTGCAATGAATTTGAAAAGCTTGTTAAAAAGCATAAAGTTCTAAAGAAGGATTTTGGAAAATTAAAAACTGAATGTAATCATTTAAAAGATGCTTTTTATTAAGAAGTTACATGCAAAGATCTTATCATAGAGATCAAAGATTTTAAAGATTGTAATGATAAATTTTCTGAAAATCTGAAATACTTTGAAGAAAAATGTAAGAATCTGAATTGTGAAAATGAATCTTTGAAAACTGAGATTAGAATTCTAAAGTCAATTTCATAGTTGTTTTCTAAAGAAAAGACAAGTTTTAGCTATGATAGCATTTCAAAACAGAATCATGTTTCTAATAAGAAAAATGTTGTTTCTAATGTTGTGACTTTTAGAACATTAGAAATCTGAGAGTCTCAACAGAAAGAAAAATCATAGTAAGATGAATACACCAATTATCACTAACCATCTAGGACCCAATAGGAGTTGGGTACTAAATCTACGTGATCTTTTCAAGTGTGCCTAAGGAGTGTGCTGAAAACAGAAATGCGGTACATGGATAGTGCTTGCTCTAGGCATATGACCGGTGATAAAAAGAAATTCACCAGATTAGAAAAGAAAAAGGGAGGTACAGTGAGCTTTGGAGACAAAGCAAAAGGCAAAAATTATTGGTATTGGTGTGGTAGGTTGTAATCCTTTCATAGAAGGTGTATGCTTAGTAGAAGGATTACATTATAACTTGTTAAGTGTGAGTCAGATTTGTGATAAAAATAGAAGAGTGATCTTTGAACTCTCTTATTGTGAAGTTTAGAACATGTATGATAACAAAACTTTATTTGTTGGAAAAAGGTTTGGGAACATATACCTAGTAGACCTTTTTGATATGCATAACTTAGATATATGCTTAGTTTCTGTTGACAATTCTAGTTGGTTATAGTATCGAAGACTTGGACATGCAAACATGCACCTTATTTCTAAACTGTCTAAGAAAGATTTGGTTCGTGGTTTGCCAAAGCTTAATTTTGAAAAAGATCACATTTGTGATGCTTGTCAATTGGGCGAACAAACCAGAACATCTTTCCAATCTAAGGGCATGGTTTCTACTTCTAGACCTTTAGAATTACTACACCTTGATTTACTTGGACCTGTTACTCCTTCTAGTCTTGGAGGCAAGTTCTATGCATTTGTTATTGTAGATGATTACTCTAGATTCACCTGGACACTCTTCCTTAGAAATAAGGATGAGTCATATGACATGTTTGTTCATCTTTGCGAGATAATAAAAAATGAGAAAGGATACAAAATCTCTACGATTAGAAGTGATCATGGAGGAGAATTTAAAAATCAGAAATTTGATGCTTTTTGCAAAGAATTAGGAATCTTCCATAACTTCTCAGCACCTAGAACACCCCAACAAAATGGAGTAGTGGAACACAATAATAGAACACTTCAAGAAATGGCCAGAACCATGCTGAGTGATTCTAAATTACCAAAGTATTTCTGGGCAGAAGCCGTTAACACTACCTGTTATATTCTACATAGAGCTTGTGGGTCCCGTATATTTATGGCACAACCCAAGAGGGGGGGTGAATTGGGTTTTCTAAAAATTTGACTTTTAAAATAAAATTCAGAATTCTATTTGCAATAGAAAAGTAATGAACTTGTGAAAATAAGTTATTGATTGGAACTACCTCATAATGTTCTATTCAGAGAAAATAGAAAGACTTTGCAAAGTGCAGCTATCAATTAGAACTGCTTCACAATGTCTTACTTAATATCAAAACTGATTTATGATGGAAAGCTATTGTGATTAGAACTTCCTCATAAAGTTTAGAAAATCATAAGAGACTGTGTGAGAGACAGTTATCAAAATCTAAACTACTTCACAAAGCTTTAATCAAGTTAGAAATTGATTAGAAACCCAAATAGTGAAATATACTGAAAATAGAAGAACAATTTAGAACTTGGTATATTTACTGAGCAGAAGTCCAGAGTTCTAATGTTTAGAAAAGATAAAGCCTATTCTAGTTTAGAACATCAAAACCCTTAACAACTTTAGCATTTCTAAAATATAAATAGCAGTGAGAGTAAAATAGTATCGAACAGAACTTCAGAAAATAAAAAGATCAACACAGTGATTTATAGTGATTCGGCACTAACTCGCCTACATCCACTCCCCAAGACTCATTTTGAGATCCTCAACTATGTTATCTCTTTTCAAGGGTAAGAGACAAACCAACAGTACAAGGCAATAGATCGACTCCTAGATCTACCCTTTGTCCCACTAGATTTTCCAAAGGTTCTAGTTAACCTCAAGCCTTTCTGTTTTTGGCAGAGTACAGAAACTTAGTTCAAGACATTAGAATCTCTCTCATGGAGAATGTCGCTTGATAACCTATTTCACAATAGCTTCTCACCTAAGCTATTTCACAAAAGTTTATCAAAAGAAAACCAGTCTACTAAAGATTATAGAATCTAAATAGACAGATAGAAATACAAACATAAGCACAGGAAAAATAGTTTTTAAGATTAGAAAATCATTTCAGAAATCATAACTATTTTTCAAAAGAAGTTGTTATAAAATTTCTTTTCTCTTTTGAAGATAAAACGTAAAGTATTTAGACGAAAAGAAATAAAGGGGTAGAGAGTAAGTTTTGAGAGATAAAAGATATGATCAATGGGCGAATACTCTTAAAATGAAAATTCTTTTCTCCACATCTTTCAAAAATGAAAAGCCTTTTTATAGAGAGGGCCGTGACTCTCGTTTTTAGAAAATGAATATCTCTTTTTCAAATTAGAATATTGACTTTCCTTATTTAGAAGATATGGAGATCTTTGTTACCAAAACTTTTGAGTCAACATTCTATCTTTTTGGTAAGCAAATGAGAGACAATCTATCTTTCCTTTAAAAACAAAGATTTTCAAAAGTAAATATTTGAGAAATCTTTTTCGAAAGATTTATTTACCAAAAACGAATTAAAATACAATCTTCCTTCATTTAGGTAAGAAAATAAAATCAAGGGTTTTGGATCTTCAAAAAGTTTTATTTCCAAAAATGAAGTGTATAAGATCTTTATTCGATTTATTCTTATTACAAAATTGCTAGAGACACATTCTCTTTAATTTAGGTAATTTGGATAAATCGAACTTTAAGAAAGTTCGAAAAATTAAAGTAAACTTTTCCCAAAAACAATTTTTATGAAACAAGAAATGAAAGAAAAAATTTTTTTGATTTTTTTAAAGAGATAGTTTCGAAAAACCTTTTTGATAAAGTGAGAGTAAATTGATTTTTGTGCTTGTAATTCGATGTTCTCTCTATCCTACAAAGAATCCTAAAAATCTAACCACTAGGGTCTTCAAATGTCTTCACAATCCTTGAATTTGTAGGACTTATCTTGTTTATTTATTAATTTCCATATATAATCTGCATAAAATATTATTAGCACAAATAATATAATTTAAATTTATTTGTTTTGTTTTAATCATCAAAATCTCGAGATTAATATTTGACCCTTGAGCCAACTGAGCTTTGATAAGATCTAAACTTAAAAAGATTCCATATGAGCTATACAAAGGTAGAAAGCCAAATATTGGTTACTTTCACATTTTTGGGTGTAAATGTTTTATTCTAGACAACAAGAAAAATCACCTTGCTAAATTTAATGCTAAATCTTGTGCAGGAATTTTTCTAGGATATTCTAGTAATAGTAAAGCATATAGGGTGTTTAATACGAAAACTCTAGTTGTAGAAGAATCTGTTCATGTTGTGTTTGATGAATCTGACTCTATTTCTAAAATTTTAGAAAATGATGATGTTGTAGATTTTAATCAAGAAAAGTAGAATGAACAATCAGAACAACTAGAACAGCTAAAAAATGAGCAAAATGTTGATAATCATGCTGAACCAGAAGATGAACATGAAGATCAAAACGCAACTGAAAGTCAAATGCTAGAAACAGAAAATGAAAATTCTTAATTACCAAAGGATTGTCGATTCCACAGGTATCATCCTCAAGAGGACATCATGGATAATCTTTCAAAAAGTATGATGACTAAAGCTCAATTTAAGAGATATTTTGGTAATATTACTTTCATTTCTCTATTAGAACCTAAAAGCTTAGAAGATGCTCAAAATGATGAAAGTTGGATTCTTACTATGCAAGAAGAACTAAATCAATTTGAGATAAACCAAGATTGGAAACTTGTTTCTAGACCTAAAAACCATTCTGTTATTGGAACAAAATGGGTGTTTAGAAATAAGCTTGATGAACAAGGTAATGTTGTGAGAAACAAAGCAAGGTTAGTGGCTCAAGGTACAACCAAGAGGAAGATATCAATTTTGGTGAGACCTTTGCTCCGGTTGCTAGACTTGAGGCCATTAGAATGCTTTATGCATTTGCATGCTTTAAAAATTTCATGTTGCATCAAATGGATGTGAAAAGTGCTTTTCTAAATAGTTTTCTAAATGAAGAAGTGTATGTAAAACAACTACCCGGTTTTGAAGTCTATGATAAACCAAATCATATTTACAAACTTACTAAATCTCTTTATGGTTTGAAACAAACTCCTAGAGCTTGGTATGAAAGATTAAGTAAGTTTTTATTAGAAAATAGTTTTTCTAGAGGAAAGGTTGATACTATTTATTAAAATTAAAGCACATGATATTCTAGTTGTGCAAATCTATGTTCATGACATAATCTTTGGTTCTACTAATGACCTTCTTTGTAAGGAATTTTCTAAGATTATGCAGGGTGAGTTTGAAATGAGCATGATGGGAGAATTAAATTTCTTCCTTGGACTTCAAATCAAACAATATGATAACGGGATTTTCATAAACCAAGGCAAGTATACTAGAGATTGTTAAAATGGTTCAAAATGGAGAATGCCAAGGTTTGTATTACACCAATGAGTCTGTCCTCAAAATTAGAAAAAGATGAAAAAGGTAAGGATGTGGATATTAAATTATTTAGAAGTATGATTGGTTATTTACTATATCTAACTGCAAGCGGACCAGACATTCACTTTAGTGTTTGGTTATGTGCTAGATTTCAATCATGTCCCAAAGGATCTCATTTAATTGCTGTAAAAAGAATTCTAAGATATCTTTGTGGAACTTCTAATTTGGGTCTGTGGTATTCTAAAGGTGATACATCTGATCTTGTTGGGTATGGTGATTCTAATTTTGTAGGAAGCAAAATAGATAGAAAAAGCATGTCTGGAACTTGCCAATTTCTAGGTAGCGCCCTTGTATCATGGTTTAGCAAGAAACAGACATATGTTGCTCTTTCTACTGTAGAAGCAGAATATATTACTGCTAGAAGCTGTGTTGCACAAGTTCTATGGATCAAGCAACAATTTGTAGACTATGGTTGTGAATACCCAAATTTTGAGGCTCGAAAAGCCAGTTTTCCCGGACTGCAAACAGTCCAGCCGGACCGGAGGCCATTCGGAAAGTTCACCGAAAGTATGCCAAAATGGTACTTGAAACGTCCAGAAAATTACGAGGATCGCAGAACTGGTCCCGGGATATTTTTTGGAGGTCCGAAACTCCCGGAAAAGCCTCCGGAACGAAAGACTAGCAAGTCCGCCAGCCACGGCGGTGGCGCCCGCCGCTGTGCCGCCGGACACGGCGGCTGCTGCCACCGGCTTGGAGCCGCCGGGCACGGCGGCGGCTGCCGCCGGCTGGGGCAGCGGCAGCGGTCGCCCTCCATCCCCTTTTTTTGCCTATAAATTGGCCCCGATTCCTTTAGTTTTACTCACTCAGTCTGTGTTGACAGACGCTCCTTCTCCCCTATGCTCTTTGCGATTCTTTTACTGCTTTTCTGCATTTTAATTTAGCTTTATTGCTTTCTTGCTTTGTTAATTGGTCACCTAAATTAAATTCTAAATTAATATTCCCCAAACAAGGAGCTTAATTTGGAGTTTTCAAGCTGAAGCTAAGAAGCGGCCGACGACTGACTCAGGTAATAACAAAACCCTGTCTATTTAATTTTAGCATTCTGCATAATTCTTCTTCTACTCCAATTCTGAATTAAATTCTTGCATAAATGCATTCACATCATTAATTAGGCAAATAAACTGCCTCAATTAAACATGGTTAAGCTTAAATGCCCGGTTAATTAATAATCGTGGTATTAAAGCTCAAATCCGACAATATTCGCTCAAGAACCTAGTTAATTAATAACTACGGTTTAACCGCCTTTATTTCGAACAAATCCAGCTTAAGTCCAATTAATCAATAATTGTGGCTAAATGGCCTTAATTAAACACGTTTTCTGGCAATAAATTGCCTATATTGCAATTCAATTGATCACTTTAGGCAAACAAAGTGCCTATAAGTAGATCAACCATTTTTAGCGACAAATCGCTTAAAGCAAAGCTTTGGCAAAAATACCTTAAATTAATCAATCTTTTGGCTAAAAGCCTTAAATCAATCAATTTTTGGCGACAATCGCCCAATCAACATTTTTGGCAAACAATTTGCCTAAATCAACTCATTTTGGCTAAAAGCCTTCAAATAATCAATTTTGGCGATAAACACCCAATCAATCAATTTTTGGCAACAAATTGCCTAACTCAATTTTTTTGGCAAAAAGCCTTAACTCAACTCTTTTGGTAATAAATGCCTAATCAAATCAATCAATTTTTTGGCAAAATGCCTAAACAAAATGCACGAAGCATAGACACACTCATGCATTAAGCATACCCATTCAAAGCCCTTTAAAAAAGGCCTATCGAACTACGTTGACTTTGATCTTCCATTCAAACGGAAGTACGTAGGCACGTTTGGGATTTAACCCCGAGCGGCAAGTCGAAATCACTTAAACATTTCATTGGTCCAATTACATCATTCACCCTGCAAAGCATTCATTCATTGGTTAGTTCATCAACATGACATGGTCTCGGGATCCACCTCGGGTTTGCAAACCATGCCTTAAACATTGGGATAATTATTCTAATAATTAGGTTAATTAAAATTGGAGTCAACTTAGGGTTTTTTCCTAGTTTACCCTAAAATAAATAAACAAGGTGGCGACTCATACATTCACGTGCATTTCTGCCTTTTGTCATATGCATCATATGCCTAGCATTCGGGGTAGGGGTTCACAGTTTGGCGACTCCGCTGGGGATTTTTGCAATCATTTTTCATGAAGAGGACTACGATTGTTGTGTAAATTAACCAACCCTTCTTTAGGGTATTATTTTACTATACTTTGTTTTGCAGGGGTACCCTAACATGAATCAAGTATTCTTTCCTTAAGAATACGGGATGAGGAAAATTTGGACTTAATTTGTACAATTTAATTAAAACATTTTAACTTGTTGACTTATTTGCACGATTGAGAATCTTTTTCTCCATTGCATAAAAAATGAATTTCAAATGAATTTCTTCTCTCTCTGTTCAAACTTCTGAGTCTGGATAGCAAGTAGCGCTGATCGGCAGGTCTCTTTGATTATGTCGACGGACAGCCAAAGCGTCCTCCCTGTTACCGCAAACCATCTCTAATCCTTTTGGGGGTGGCCCATGAGTATGCGTACTGTTGGACCCACGTGAAACTCCTTGTTTCACATGTGGTTAGGTATATCCATGCTCAAGGTTCAAGGGTCCCTTAATAAGCCAATTCTCTATTTGTGTCATAGCCTATAGAACCTATCCTTTAGGACTGTATGCACCCAATGAGGTGAATCATATCATTAAAATGGATTATGACGTGTTGTTGTGCGCATTCACGACATATCATAAACATTGAATAAACACAAAGGGAACACAAAACACTCTTTTGTTTTTAGTCATGCACAGTTGGACAAAGAGTCGATCTACCTCACATCAGCTACCCTGATATATGAACCACTATACCCTAATCCAGCTACCCTTCTACTTATAGGTACCCCCTGTTCAAGTGCCAACATCAGTGCCAGTCACACCTACAGTGCTATCACCAACCTCACCAGCTTCACTAGCTACACCAACTTCACCTACAACTTCAACAATCCCACCTGCATCAATGGCATCAATCTCTGACATCCAAAATCTCATTGAACAACTGGAGGCGAGGATGGAGGCCAAAATGAATGAGGCATTGGCTGCCCAAAGGACTGCCCTGATAGCTGAACTGGGTAATGGTAATGGAAATGGGGCTTCAGCTGGGGGAGATGATCCTGCTGCCTCCAATCAGGGACCTGGTGCTGGACCAACATCCTCAAACCCTACCCTTAACTTGGATGACATGCCCTCCAGAACTGCTTCTGAGCTGGAAGCTCAGAAAATGAGAGAAAAATTAGAATTGCTGGAAAGGTCTGTTACTGCCCTTAAGACACACAAGGAAGTGGTGGACATGGACTCCTTGTCCTTGTTCCCTGAAGCAAGACTGCCAACCAAGTTTAAAATGCCCAACATGGACAAGTTTGATGGAAGCACTTGTCCCAAAACGCACCTAAAAATGTATGTGGGTGCCCTAAACCCGTTCGGATTGAACAGCGAGCTCCTTGCTCAGTTGTTCCAATAATCACTCACCGGTGTTGCTTTAAGGTGGTTTGTCAGCCTGGATCGGTCTAAAATGAAGACCTGGGAGGACATCTGCAATGCATTCAATACAGAATATCACTATAACATAGAGGTGGATGTTACTCGGAGAGAGCTGGAGACCACCAAACAAAAAAATAATGAACCCTTTTCCTCGTTCCTTACGAGGTGGAGGGCCAAGGCCGCCCAAATGATTAATCGGCCTTCAGAACAAGAACAGGTAGACATAATCATCAAGAACCTACTACCTGTCTACCAACAACAGCAACAAACTCAATACCTACCAACGTTTCAGTCGCTCATTGCCATTGCTACGAAGGTGGAAGATTTAATTCAAATGGGGCAACTGATGGAAGACTCGGGAACCTCAAAATACAAGAAACCTAGCCAAGCCGGCAAAGTCCACGAAGTGGCAAGCATCACCCCCACGAATCCTTTACATGTGGGGAATATGAGAAATGGCAGTCAGTCGTCGAGAAGGACATACACTGATCTCGGGATGCCAATCCTTTTGGTATTCCGAGAGGCTGTCAAAGTAAACTACATCAAGCCTCTGGAAGCAAGGCCGCCACCCAACCCATTACCAAGGAATTACAGAGCCGATGAATATTGTGAGTATCATCAGGGATACAGGCATAAGACTGAAGCATGCTGGACGCTTAAGAACTGCATCCAAGACCTGGTGGACAACGGTTCAATTATTCCAAGAAGTAAGCCAAACATTAGCACTAATCCCTTACCAAATCATGGGGTAAATGCTATTGTTTCTGACCAGGAATTGATTGATCCTTTCGAGCTATTCGTGGAAATGAATGACATCTGTGTCCTGGATTTGAATGACCTAACTGAAGAGCTCGATGCTATAACCAGGAGCGGGAGACAATATGAACCATTAGTCTTAGACAAAGTCCAAAATAAACCCTACCAGAGGGCAGATGAGCCAAAGGAAGACCCAATACTTTCACAGTTAAAAAAGACACAAGCTAGGGTATCGATTTGGGAACTCCTGGCATCATCCTTTCCTCATCGCCAAGCTCTTTGCAAGGCTTTGAGTCAACTCCAAACATTGGTGGAGGTTAGCCCTGAAGTGCTAGTGTCCACCCTCACCCAATCATCAAAGATGCAAAGCATCAGGTTTTCTGATGATGACTTACCCAAGGAGGGAGGCAGTCACAACAATGCCCTTTATGTCACGGGTCAGGCCAGAGATAAAATTATGCCCATGGTTCTCATTGATAATGGGTAAGCACTGAACGTCTGCCCACTAAGGGTAGCCAGCTGTCTAGGGTTGGAAGAAACAGATTTCATTCCATCAGACCAAATAGTCAAAGCCTACGACAGCACCCGGAGGGAAGTGTTGGGGGTTGCCACGTTGAATTTAACAATTGGGCCAGCTGTGATGGAGGTCTCGTTCCAAGTAATTGATGTGCCAACTAGCTTCAACCTACTTCTGGGTCGACCATGGATACATCATGCTAAGGCAGTACCTTCGTCACTGCACCAAAAGGTCAAGTTTCCTTATGAGGAGAAGGTTATCACTATCCAGGGGGATGACTACAGCCAGCTCAAGAAGCCAAAGGGCCAGCCTCTCTTTGAAGTCAACCCTGAGACTGCCAATTTGCTCCTCTCGGGATTTCAATATGACACTGTGCAGTTCATAGAAGGAAAGACTGCCAACTCTCGAATTCTCTTTGATTTCGGGATGGTGCAAATAAACTGCATAGTGCCTTTGATGCTGAAAATGTCCTATCTGCCGGGAATGATTATGGCAAGGTCTGGAAAGACATACCCCACACTACAGGCTTGGGAGTGTCCGGTGAATGAAGGGACCTTTGGACTGGGTTATGAGCCCACTGATGAAGACCGTGCTGAGAGAACTAGGAGGGGAAGGAAGGAGAGTATACAGATGCGGCCTTACCTTCTGACTTTGAATGGTTACTTTTTCAAACCGGGAGAAACGATTCCTTATCGTGGTTTCCAAGAACCATTTCGCTGCCCGATTGCTAAGAAGATGCTGCCTGGGTTAGAGATATTTTCTGATGTCTGGGGCAACAAGCCTGAAATAATAACTGAACTGGAAGTGGAAGACTTCATGTAGCCCGGTCTCTTTGACGAGGTTGCAGTCATTACAGGAAATAACGGGAATCAAGACCTGCTGAGCCTGATCAAGCCGTATGAAGGGCCTCTCACGCCGAGGAGGAGCGCGCTGCTGATAAACCCCCTCTCGAGTCAAACCTAGAGTCAAAGTTTGTATTCAAGTCCTGTACTGAGTCTGAGTTTGACCCCGAGTCTGAAATTGAGTCAGAGTCGAGTTCCAATTCTGAGTCGTCTGTGTCGGATCTAGAAGATCCAGATTTCAAATTTGATGTAATTTTTGAGGACGATTCCGTCATAATCAATAAAGGCTTGCAAATTATTGACTACCCCGTGTGTCTATCTTTCCAAGCATTTCTAAGCAAAAATAATCAAATAAATGAAATAAAAAATGAAAAGGAAAAAATAATAATTGGCAAAGAAGAAAATGAACATACATACATTGCATCTGACTGTGTGAACAGGGAACAGGTCAGTGAATGTTTAAAGAAGTTTGCCGATTGTTTCATGTGGAAGGCAAGTGACATCACAGGAATTGACCCAGCAATAGCGGTGCACAAGATTCCAGTATACCCTGAGGCTAAGCCGGTAAAATAGAAGCTAAGAAGGCTGAAAACAGAATGGTCCTTGAAAATCAAGGAAGAAGTAGCCAAGCAACTGCAGAATAAGTTCATAGAACCCATTGCCTACCCGACGTGGTTAGCAAATATTGTGCCGATGCCAAAGAAGGATGGCAAAGTCAGAATGTGTGTGGATTACCGGGATTTGAATAAAGCATGTCCAAAGGACGACTTCCCCTACCTCATATTGACTTGTTGGTGGACCGAATGGCTGGACATGAGATGGTCTCCTTGACCGATCTTGCTGTCGGATACAACCAAATAATGATGCATTTGTTGGACAAAGAGAAAACGGCATTCATCACGGAGTGGGGAACCTACTGCTATAGGGCTATGCCTTTTGGGCTCAAAAATGTCGGGCAACCTATCAAAGAATGGCAACGACCATCTTCCATGACATGATTCACAAAGAAGTAGAAGTGTATATGAACGATATGGTTGTTAAATCAAAAACAGCTGAAGAACATACAACAGCACTTGAGAAGTTCTTCCTTAGACTTCGAAAGTACAACTTAAAGCTCAACCCGGCGAAATGTTTGTTCGGAGCTACATCCGGAGTATTTATGGGGCATATGGTCAGTTGAAAGGGCATAGAGATTGACCCTTCAAACGCCAAAGCCATTCTAGAAATGCCAGCACCGAAGACGGAGAAAGAAGTTCGGGGTTTCCTAGGAAGGCTACAGTACATCAGCCAGTTCATTAATCAATTGGCCGATACTTATGGTCCGATTTTCAAATTACTCAGGAAAGGAGTAGCAATCAAATGGAATGAGGATTGTCAGAATGCTTTCGACCAAGTCAAGCAATATCTGTTATCCCCGCCAGTTTTACAGCCACCAAGGCTAGGAAAGCCTTTGCTATTGTACCTATCAGTGACGGAAGAAGCGATGGGTGCAATGCTAGCTCAACAAGCAGAAGATACAAGGGTAGAAAATGCCGTGTATTATCTCAGCAAAAGGATGCTAGACTACGAGCTAAAATACAATAAGATAGAGAAGTTGTGTCTGGCTCTAGTTTGGGCCTGTACAAAGCTGCAGCACTACCTCTCATCCTACACCACATACTTTATTTCTGAATCGAACCCCTTGAAATTCCTTATGGAGAGGCCGGTTCTTGACTATAAGATGGCTAAGTGGGTGTCGGTGCTCGCAGCCTATGATTTAAAATTTGTACAACGGAAGGCAGTGAAAGGCGGAGCCTTGGCTGATCAATTAGCGGAATTACCGGTCGAAGACCAAATGCCGGAGGTAGAATTTCCTGATGAAGACTTGTTGAGCTTGGAAAGTGAAGTCTGGGAAATGTACTTCGATGGAGCTTCAAACTACCATGGAAATGGGGTTGGAGTCGTATTCAAAACTCCTTGTGGAGAATACGTCCAATCGCAGTCAAATTAGATTTCGACTGCACCAACAATGAAGCCGAGTATGAAGCTTGCATAAAGGGGTTAGAAGCAGCCCTGGAAAAGAAAATAAAGGTCCTCAAGGTTTTCAGGGATTCCAATTTAATAGTCTCCCAAGCTTTGAGAAAATGGAAAATTAAGGAAGAGCGTTTGGTTCCTTACCTACAACGCTTGGACGAATTGGCTCAGCAATTTGAGGATTTATCCTTCCACTACTTGCCGCGAGCCAAAAATCAGTTTGCTGATGCTCTAGCTACTTTGGCCTCCATGGTTAATGTAGGGGGAGACCAAGTCATTCGACCTCTGATAGTTCGGCTGCAGAAACAGCCAGCACATATCATGAATTTGGTGGATGACAAGCCCTGGTATTGGGACATACAGAATTATCTTCAGAATGAAGCCTACCCGGAGGGATCCACCAAGACTGATCAACGGACATTGAGACAGTTAGCATCCGAATATTTCCTTACTGGGGGAGTTCTGTATAAAAGAAGTTGGAATGGCCTGCACCTAAGGTGCGTTGATGAGGGAGAAGCTCAAACCATCATGGATTCCTTACATAATGGGGAATCCGGTCCACACATGCACGGGATAGCCTTGGCTCGAAAAATTATTAACCTGGGTTATTACTGGTCAACCATGAACGCAGACTGCATGAGGCACGCGCAGAAGTGCCATGAGTGTCAAATTTTTGCTAAGCTACAAAGACAGCCTCCGGTCAATTTAAATCCTATTGCTTCACCATGGCCTTTTGCAACTTGGGGCATAGATGTGATTGGAAAGATCCACCCAAAGGCCTCCAATGGTCATCAATTCATCCTGGTTGCTGTAGATTATTTCACTAAGTGGATCGAGGCAGCCTCTTACTCGGTTTTGAATGCCAAGAAGGCAGCACAGTTCGTTCGTACTAACATCCTTTATCGGTACGGAACGCCATTCGAGATCATTACCGATAACGGGTCCCACTTTCAAAGTGAATTTTCTGACCTACTGAAGCAAAAGAAGATTCAACACCATAAGTCCTCACCCTATCGTCCACAAACAAATGGGGCTGTAGAGGCTGCAAACAAGGCTATAAAAGTCATTTTGCAGAAGACAGTCAAAAAGTGATACGGATCGGATCAAAGAATGAGATATAAGTTCGCCTCTATGGCACCCCACATTTATAATGAAACAGAAACACCAACAATCGAGATTAAATGCTCTATGGCACCCCACGTTTATAATGAAACGGTAACACCAATAATCGAGCAAAGAACAAGATAAACACCACAATCGAGTTGATAAGCTTACCTTAATTCTTGATGCAATTAGAGGAAGCAATCTCTCACTATCACTCTGTGCAAAGGAGAACAAGCAAAGCTTGAACAAATGAAGTTTTTAATATCTCAAAGTTGTCTTATTACATGGAAGACAAGCTATTTATACTAAAACAAGAAACTAGGCTCAACAAAGCACAAAACACACACAAAACACGCCTAAGTTCAAATGGGCTAAAACTCGCACTGTAGCACTGTAGCTCTTCTGAGTTCCTGTAGCGCGTCACTGTAGCGCGTCTGAGTACCTGTAGCAACTTACTGTAGCAAAGTCAACTAATTGGCACGGACACTGTAGCAGCGTGCTTTCCTCCACTTAAAGAGCCACCAACAACATTAGAAGCCTAGGAATGCCTTCAAGTTCCTCACAACAAAGTTCAAATGGGCTTGAACAAATGATGATATGGCTGCCCCATATCGCTTGGCACGGCTCCTTATAATCGGTCCAATAGGAAGCACCAATGGATCTCCTTCGTCGTTCGCCATGCCTCCTTACGATCCACTGACGAGTGATGATGGATCCGTATCAAAAAGCACAAAGCTTGGCATGAACAATTACGGAATGCCATATGGGGATATAGGACCTTTATCAGAACACCGACCGGAGCAACTCCGTATTCCTTAGTGTATGGTATGGAAGCAGTGTTGCCTATTGAGCTGGAAGTTCAGTGGGCGAGGATTATCTGGGAAAGCCAGATCAGCGAAGCGGATTGGGCTAAGGACTATCATTTGCAACTCTTGGGTATGGACGAAAAACGATTGCAAGCAATCCACCAAACTCAAGTTTACTAGAGAAGAATGGCACGACATTTTAATAAGAAGGTCAAAGACCGAAAACTGGAAGAAGGTTGTTTGGTCCTGAAGGAAATTAGACAGCCAATTGTAGACCCACGTGGGAAGTTTCGTCCTCATTGGGCTGGACCCTATATGTTGAAGAAGATATTGTCCGGCGGAGCCGTCATCTTGACTGATTTGGATGGTTTGGAATTCACGAATCCATGTAATTTAGATCAGTTAAAAAGATATTATGTGTAATTATGCATTGCATGATTTAAAATGAACTACATTAGACGTGATTCTCTTCGGAAGAAAGAAATTATATATCGGAGATATGTAGGCAGCCCTCATTGGGCGCGGTCTAAACATTAATAAAAAAATCATTCCATAATTCTTTCTTCTTTGCCAATAATAATAAAAAAAAGAAAGAAAAAAAAAGAAAGAAAAAACCCGCTAAGTCAAAAACTCGAAAGGGCGGCTTAGGCAAAAGTCAGGGCCCGCTAAGTCGAAAACCCGAAAAGGGCGGCTTAGGCAAAAATGGGTAGCTCGCTAAGTTGAAAACCCGAAAGGGCGACTTAGGCAAAAATTAGAGCTTGAATAAATAAAGTTGGAAAATGCTTGGAAAGCTTAAAAGTCAAATTACATTTCCAATCAAAGTAATAAAGTCAAGCAAAAGAGTCCATAAAGTTCAAAACACAAAATAAAAGTCTAAGTCCAAAAAAACATACATCCAAAGGAAAAAATCTAAAGCCAAAATCCAAAGTCAAAAAACAACAAAGTTCAAAAGCCTATAAGAGTCTAGGTGTCCCGTCGCCTCTGTGGGGCAACATCCTCTGAGTCATCCCTAGCTGCTGAACTTTCTCCAACCTCGCCTGTCCGGGGAGCCAACACAATCTCCTCATCAGTCCCAACCTCATTATCAGCGTCAGCCTGAACCCAACCTTCAAGTGCACTCAGCAGTGCATTCCTCCTTGGCCTCTCAATCGGCCAGACAACGGCAATGAACCAAGTCCGATACTCAGGAGAAGTCTGAACACCGGCAGGGTTAGGTAAAGGCCTAACCATATGATGATCTCTAACCCAAGCCCTAAGGACGGCTCGGGTAACACCCGGAGTAATGGCTGAATCAGCTGAAATGTCATCCACGATTGGAACAGTCTGGTCTATCCCCATCTGCCTCAAAACGCGTGAAGCGCAGTACCAAGTACAGTGTGTAAGGCCTAAAAGGTAAACCCGAGTATGGCGAGAGCTAACTTGGATAAAGCGGGTAATGCCATACCAGGAAATAAACCACAGCACCTCGTTTGGACCCAACTCAATTAGCCATGAGGTCCATGCATCAGTAGAAGGGTGTGTGATCAAGATCCTTCGCATACGATACTGAGAGGGGTTGTAGGGAAGAAAAGTAGGAGCAGCAACCACTTGGAGATGGTCCTTGAACCAAACCTGAGTAATGGATCCTTTCTATTACAAAGGAACAAGCCAAAAGAAAGAAGAAAAAAAAGGAAGAGGAGAAATACCTGGAGAATAATCGGAGAAACCGTCCAGTCATCGAAGCCTCAAGCAGCTCTGTCAAGGCTCCTGATGGTCTTTGCCAGCACAATGCCGCCAATGCAACCCATATCCTCCATCTGCCGAACCATGGGGCAGAGGCGCAAATCCCCAAAGCCTGGGTCCTGGTTGAACAAGAAACCAGCTAATAAGCAAAAAAACCAAAGCCCGCATTCTCAGCCTCATCCGGTCTGAGTCGCCTGAATGGACCTCTGAAAATTCGTCGATCAGGGGCAACATAACTGCCTTCTGGTCACTAACAATCATGGCCTTAGCTTGTGGTCGGCTGAACTGAAACAGGTTCTCAAACGACCGAACATAACCAATTTTGACCTCATGCTTGACCAAAGGGGCATTGGGGTCGCACTTTATAATGGCACAAAATTCCTCAAAAAGAGGGCACATCTCCTCCATCATGGCCCCGAACCAAAAAACGTGAGCCTCCGGGTCCCCAAGTCTAATGCAGGCCCATAGAAAATCCCAGTCAACTACCACTCCCCTAAGGGTAATGATAGGAGAAAGACCGTACCTCCCTAAGTTGATCTTTTCTACCTTGGAGAGACTTTTAGTCCAATTGTGCATGCTAATAAGACAGTAAGTGCAGAAACAAAAAATTTCCCAATTTGGCTCCAAAGGCCCAAAAATTCACATTTTGGCCCCTAAGACTCAAAAAATTTTCACAAGTTGGCCCCAAAGGCCCAGAAGTTCCCAATTTGGCCCCTAGGGCCCAAAAATTCACAATTTGGCCCTTAAGGCCCAAAAATTCCCCAATTTGGCCACAAAGGCCCAAAAGTCAACATTTTGGCCCCTGAGTGATACGGATCCATCATCACTCGTCGCTGGATCACAAGGAGGCATGGTGAACGACGAAGGAGATCCATTGGTGCTTCCTATTGGACCGATTACAAGGAGCCGTGCCAAGCGATATGGGGCAGCCATATCATTATTTGTTCAAGCCCAAATAACACAAGAACTGCATGATGTTGCATTCAACAAGTGTTGTGAGGAACTTGAAGGCATTCCTAGGCTTCTAATGTTGTTGGTGGCTCTTTAAGTGGAGGAAAGCACGCTGCTACAGTAACGTGCTACAGGAACTCAGAAGCGCTACAGTGCTACAGGAACTCAGAAGCGCTACAGTGCCGCGCCAATCAGTTTGACTTTGCTACAGTAAATTTGACTTTTCTACAGTAACGTGCTACAGGAACTCAGACGCGCTACAGTAACGCGTTTTATGTTTTATGCTTCATTAAGCCCTAGTTTCTTGTTTTAGTATAAATATCTTGTATTCCATGTAAGAAGACGATTTTTGAGAGATTGAAAACTTCATTTGTTTAAGCTTTGCTTGTACTCCTTTGCTTAGAGTGATAGTGAGAGATTGCTTCCTCTAATTGCATCAAGAATTAAGGTAAGCTTATCAACTTGTTTGTGGCGTTTATCTTGTTCTTTGCTCGATTATTGGTGTTACCGTTTCATTATAAACGTGGGGTGCCATAGAGCGTTTAATCTCGATTATTGGTGTTTCCGTTTCATTATAAACGTGGGGTGCCATAGAGGCGAACTTATATCTCATTCTTTGATCCGATCCGTATCACTGAGGCCCAAAAATTCACATTTGGCCCCAAAGGCCCAAAAATTCACATTTGGCCCCAAAGGCCCAAAATTCACAATTTGGCCACAAAGGCCCAGAAGTCCACATTTTGGCCCCTTAGGCCTAAAAATTCACATTTTGGCCACAAAGGCCCAAAAATTCACATTTTGGCCCCAAAGGCCCAAAAATTCCCAATTTGGCCCCAAAGGCCCAAAAATTCTCAATTTCGCCCCAAAGGCCCAAAAATGCCCAATTTGGCCATGAAGGCCAAAAGGCGGGTCTTCTGGACGCGTCTAATTTTCGCCTTCAAAATTTGTGTTTCAGACAACCACCGACTCCCATAAATCATTTTTATGGTTGCCGGTGGGGGGCAACTATGAATACCCAAATTTTGAGGCTCGAAAAGCCAGTTTTCCGGGATTGCAAACAGTCCGGCCGGACCGGAGGCCATTCGGAAAATTCACTGAAAGTATGCTAATATGGTACTTGAAACGTCCGGAAAATTACGAGGATCGCAGAACTGGTCTCGGAATATTTTTTGGAGGTCCGGAACTCCCGAAAAAGCCTCCGGAACGAAAGACTAGAAAGTTTTTTTGCCTATAAATTGGCCTCGATTCCTTCAGTTTTACTCACTCAGTCTGTGTTGACGGATGCTCCTTCTCCCCTACGCTCCTTGCGATTCTTTTACTGCTTTTCTGCATTTTAATTTAGCTTTATTACTTTCTTGCTTTGTTAATTGGTCACCTAAATTAAATTCTAAATTAATATTCTCCAAACGAAGAGCTTAATTTGGAGTTTTCAAGCTAAAGCTAAGAAGCGGCCGACGACTGACTTAGGTAATAACAAAACCCTGTCTATTTAATTTTAGCATTCTGCATAATTCTTCTTTTACTCCAATTCTGAATTAAATTCTTGCATAAATGCATTCACATCATCAATTAGGCAAATAAACTGCCTCAATTAAACATGGTTAAGCTTAAATGCCCGGTTAATTAATAATCGTGGTATTAAAGCTCAAATCCGACAATATTGGCTCAAGAACCTAGTTAATTAATAACTACGATTTAACCGCCTTTATTTCGAACAAATCCGGCTTAAGTCCAATTAATCAATAATTGTGGCTAAATGGCCTTAATTAAACACGTTTTCTGGCAATAAATTGCCTATATTGCAATTCAATTGATCACTTTAGGCAAACAAAGTGCCTATAAGTAGATCAACCATTTTTAGCGACAAATCGCTTAAAGCAAAGCTTTGGCAAAAATACTTTAAATTAATCGATCTTTTGGCTAAAAGCCTTAAATCAATCAATTTTTGGCGACAATTGCCCAATCAACATTTTTGGCAAACAATTTGCCTAAATCAACTCATTTTGGCTAAAAGCCTTCAAATAATCAATTTTGGCGATAAACGCCCAATCAATCAATTTTTGGCAACAAATTGCCTAACTCAATTTTTTTGGCAAAAAGCCTTAACTCAACTCTTTTGGTAATAAATGCCTAATCAAATCAATCAATTTTTGGCAAAATGCCTAAACAAAATGTACGAAGCATACACACACTCATGCATTAAGCATACCCATTCAAAGCCTTTTAAAAAAGGCCTATCGAACTACGTTGACTTTGATCTTCCATTCAAACGGAAGTACGTAAGCACGTTTGGGATTTAACCCCGAGCGGCAAGTCGAAATCACTTAAACATTTCATTGGTCCAATTGCATCATTCACCCTGCAAAGCATTCATTCATTGGTTAGTTCATCAACATGACATGGTCTCGGGATCCACCTCGGGTTTGCAAACCATGCCTTAAACATTGGGATAATTATTCTAATAATTAGGTTAATTAAAATTGGAGTCAACTTAGGGTTTTTTCCTAGTTTACCCTAAAATAAATAAACAAGGTGGCGACTCATATATTCACGTGCATTTCTGCCATTTGTCATATGCATCATATGCCTAGCATTCGGGGTAGGGGTTCACAATGGTCTGAAATTAGAAACAGTCCCAATTAAATGTAACAACATAAGCGCCATCAACTTATCTAAGAATCCAGTCTAGCATTTTAGAACCAAGCACATAGAACTCAGACATCACTTCATTAGTGATCATGTTCGAAAGGTGATATAATGATTGAGTTCATTCCTACAAAAAAACAATTGGCAGATATCTTCACGAAACCTTTAAGTGAAAGTCAATTCTACTTAATTAGAAGAGAACTCGGTATGTTAGTTCTAAACTCTTAACTTTAGAACTCTGTAAGTATGTTCTAAAATGTTTTTTATATTTAAGATTGAAAGACTTGCTTTGTGATATGTTTTAATATTCTATTCTTCGTGATTCTGAAAAATGTTTTTGTCTAAAAGAGATGCATAATGCTCTGATGTGAAATTCTGATGTCATTATCAGATTCTATTTTTAGACAAAATAAAAAACAATCAATTTCTTTTATTTTATTTTGTTGTGTTTATTTTATTGAGTATTTATTTTATCTTGTTTTGGCGGTATTTTCTTTTTAAATATTTGAGTCGATTTAACTTTCCTTAAAAACCGTTTTTATTCATTTAAATTTTCTTCTTTATTATAACTTCTATTATAAGTGTTTCTTTCTTTCCTAAATTTTATAACTTCTGTAAATTAGTCACTTTTCTTCTCTATTAAAAATGTTTTATCGTCTCTTTCCCCTCTCACATCGAAACCCTAAACTCTTTCTACTTCAAAAGCCCTAACCATGGCCAGATCAAGTTTTGCTTCTTCCTCCTCTGATTTCTTTGACAGAATAAGAACTTCAACTTCTTAAGAGATTATCTAAGAAGTACGAACAGAAAGAATTAGGACGGAAGAAATCCATTGAGGAATCGAGTTCAAAGAAAGAAAAATTGAAAAGTAAAATGGAAAAATCAAATGGGGAAGAAAAATCAAAGGAACGGGTCTTTGGTTCTCACAGCAAAGGTAAAGCTATTTTATCTCCTCATCATCTTATGCGTTCATATGTTATTAATTGAAAGTTCTTTGGAAAAGAAGAATTGAACTTTAGGGAACTATTTGAGTTTTAGGGATGGATGGAGTTTTTGTCCTTAAATAAAACTTGCTATGAGAATTTGGTAAAGGAATTTTATGGCTCTCTCAAAGCCACTGGTTCAGAGACACTTTCTGTGAAAATCGAGAGTGAAACTAAAGTGCTATTACACTGATTTGAGTGAATTTTTAGAATACCAAACACTAGGTCTAGGGTAATGAAGATTGAGGATATTTCTAGGATAAATGGGTATAAAAAGGAAGAGTTTGTAAAGAAAATTGTTAGAAAAGGTTCTGCGGAAAAACAAAATGTGATTGAGTGCTCTAATTTGAATGACATTATGAAGTGGTTGTATAATCTTATTGTGTACTTTATTTATCCAAAGAGCGGCTTGCTCACGTTTGTAAATCAAGTTGAACTGTGCATAATGTGGCATATAATTGAAAAGAAACTCTACAATCTATGTCATATTATTTTTGACAAAATGCAAAACAAACCTAAGAAATTACCCTATGGTATGGTGCTTACCCCCGTTTTTGAGTTTTTGAAAGTGGATTTGGATAATAGTGAGGTTCACAGTGTTTCAAAGTTGGATATTGGATCTTTGAAACCAAAAGAAGAAGAAGCATAAGAAGAAGAAGAAGAAGAAGCTGAGAAGAAGAAGAAGAAGAAGAAGAAGCTGAGAAGAAGAAGAAGAAAAGAAGATTGGAAAAAGGAAAAGGAAAATTAGAGGAAGTTGAGAAAGAAGAAAAGAAAGAAAAATTAGAAGAAGAGGAAAAGGAAGAAACGGGAAAACAAAAGGAGGTAGCAGTTGAGGTTGAGATAGAATTAGAAAAGGGATTAGAAGAAGAAAGGAGAAAGATGAGGCAAGAACTGAAGAGAAAAAGAAATATGTTGATTCTGGAAAAAAGATTGAAAAAGAAGAGGCAATAGAAGTTGAGGAAGCCAGTGATGTTGATACAAAAAAGCTAGAATTAAGTTAGGAAGAAAAAGAAACTGAGGTTGAGGCTGAAAAGGAATTAGAGGTTCTAACAGCACAAAGGAGTAGAGAGGTTATACTGGGCTAATTGGAAAAAGAACTCATTGAAGAACATAATAAGGAGCTTGATGAGGCTATCAAACAGAGTAAGGCTGTGATTTCACACAACCAATCCCTCATTGAGTCTTTAGAAAGGATGAAAAATGTCAATGAGAGAAGGCTAGCTACTCTAAAGGTAAAAATCATACCCTACACTCCTACCTCGGAAAAGCCTAAGTGAAGCATACTGCGGGAAAACATAGAGTTCATGGAAGGAAGATTCATCTACATCCCTCTTCTAAATGTCCTGAGAGTCCTGCTGAAACTTCTCCTGCACAGAACCTCAGAAGTTCTAAGAGACTTAGAACTGATTCCAAACCCCTCTGACTCCCTTCTAATTTGCTCTGACTATGTTTTGTGAACTATTTTCTGTTCTTTATTTTAGTTCTTTATTTGTCTTTGTAGTTTGTGTTATTTGAATTCTGTTTAATTTTTTTTTGTTTATTTGCTTTATTTTTTTTTACTAACCCTTCTTTATGAGACAAAAAGGGGGAGAACACAAGATATTTTGGTGATTAGGTACCTAAAGGAGTATGTTACTTTTTTAGTACTAATCTTTATATGCTTATCATGTTCTAATCTGTGTCATTTTGTTCCCATATACACAGAAAATAGAATATGGCTATTTACTTTATATGATGATCTGATATTTAGACTTTAGAACTCAGTTTTTAATTCTAAATATATGTTCTAATATCAGTTTCTAAAACTATTTTCTATTCTAATCCCCATAGATATTTTACTGCACTTATTCAAGGGGAGCTTTATATAAGTTCTAATTTTGCTAAAATTTGTTATGTTTTAGGACTTATAATTTATTGGCATGCATAAATTTAGGGGAGCACATGATTTTATGTTTGATAAATTTATTGGTTTTGTCATCATCAAAAAGGGGGAAATTGTTGGCTCAAGGGTCAATTTTATTTTGAGATTTTGATGATTAAGCAAAACAAATAAAATTAACTATTTGTGTTAATAATATTTTTTACAAGTTTATTTATGTTTAATATTGGAAATAATAAACAAGGAAAATTCCCACAAATCCAAGATTAATGAAAGATCATGAGGACCATTGAAGATTTTAGTGGTTAGCATTTTATGATTTGTTGTAGGATAGAGAGAATATTCATTTATAAGCACAAAAACATTTCTTCTCCCTTTCTCAAAAATAATTTTCGAAAAAGTTTCCTTGAAAAGTCAAAAATCTCGTTCTTAAATTCACTTACCTAAATGAAAGAGATTTTGTCTCAATCATTCTTGGCAACAAATTTTTGAAAAAGATTCTCATTTTCGGAAACTATCTCTATAAAAATCTCGCTTTTATTCGCTTACTTAAATGAAAGAGATTTTGTCCCAATCATTTTTGGTAACCAATATTTTGAAAAAGATTTTTATATTCGGAAACTATTTTAAAAAGGAAAGTCCAAAATCTTACTTTTATTCGCTTACCTTAAAAGAAAAGATTTTGGCTCAAAACATTTTTTGGCAAGAAGATCTCCGTATCTTCTAGTTTTGGGAAGTCAAAATTCTTATTTAAAAGCTAAAGATTTTACTTTCTAAAACGGGAATGTCATTCCTCTCTATAAAAGGCGTCTTTCCTTTATAAAGACGTGGGTTTTTGTTTTAAGAGTGAAAGTCCATTGATCAAATCTTTAATCTCTCAAAACTTATCTCAACCTCATTATTTCTTTTCATCTTATTACTTCACATATTATTTTTTTTAAGAGAAAAGAAAATTTTATAACAACTTATTTTGAAAAACATTTATGTTTTTTAAAACGATTTTCCAATCTTGATTTCTGTTTTTTCTTGTGCTTATGTTTGCATTTCTCTCTGTCTATATAGATTCTGTAATCTGTTGTAGACAGATTTTTATTTGAAAAATTTTTATGTAATAGCTTAGTTGAAAAGCTATTGTGAAATAGGTTATCAAGTGACATTCTCCTTGTATGGGATTCTAATGTATTGATTTGAGTTTCTGTTCTCTACAAAAACAGAAAGGGTTGAGGTTGACTAGAACCTTTGGAAAATCTAGTGGGACAAAGGGTAGATTTAGGTGTTGATCTATTGCCTTGTACTGTTGGTTTGTCTCTTACCCTTAAAAAGAGAAAGCATAGTGGAGGATCTCAAGATGAGTCTTGGGGAGTGGATGTAGGCGAGTTAGTGCCGAACCACTACAAATCGCTGTGTTAATCTTTTTATTTTCTGAAGTTCTGTTTGATACCATTTTACTTACACTTTTGTTAATCTTTTAGAAATGCTAAGTTGTTAATGGTTTTGTTGTTCTAAACTCGAATAAGCTTTATCTTTATTGAACATTAGAACTCTGGACTTTTGCATTGTGAATATACCAAGTTCTAATATGTTCTTCTATATTCAGTATATTTCACAATTTGGGTTTTAATTAGTTTTCTAGGTTTACTTAAAGCTTTGTGAAGCAGTTTAGAAATTCAATAACTGTCTCTCACATACTCTTTAATATTTGTCTAAACTTTATGAGGTAGTTAAAAATGTAATAACTTTCCTTCATAAAGTAGTTTTGAAATTGATTTAGATATTGTGAATCAGTTCTAATCAATAGTTGCTATTTACAAAGTCGTTCTATTTTATGCATAGAGCTTTGTGAGGAAGTTGTAATCTTAATAACTTACTCTCACAAGTGCATTATATTTTCGCTGCACCAGAATTTTTATTTTGTTTTTGATAGTTAAATTTTTATTTTTAGAAAACCCAATTCACCCGCCTTTTGGGTTGTGCCATACGTATACGAGACCCATAAATCCATCACCTGCAACTTCTCAAAAGACCATAACTGCGAATGCATTCCAAAAAAAAGAAAAAAAAAAGAACAAAGACGAAGCTCCTTGAGTCGAAAACCCACAAAGGGGTGCTTAAGCGAAAGTTAGAGCATATAAAAAAAAGAAGAAGAAGAAAAAGAAAGGAAAAGAAAGAATAAGAAAGCAAAAAGAAAATAAAAATGCATTTACCTGTAGTAGAAGTGAGCTCACCATCGGACCAAGTACCGAGCTAGAGTCTCGAGCATGCTCTCCCAGCCATAAAAGTCTCAGCAAGAATAAGTGGAAATGGCATGCATCGCGTAGCCATCTGTTCGACTATGGGTACCACCCAAAGGCTGCCATAGCCATCAATACCATTGAGAAGTAAGTACTGGCTCAGAATGTAGAAACAAACAAGTGGAAGCCAGTACAGGCTGTAGTCCATACTCAATGCACGGTCTACAAACGGTTGCAGGGGCTCGATGTTAGCTCTGAAGTCATAAGACAAAATCTCATAAGCCGAGAAACTGAATACAGGCAGAATCAATGAAGCAGGATCAATATCCAATGGGGGCACCACAGGAACCTCTTCTGTCACCGGTATTCTTCAAAAAATGATGCTAAGTTGCTCAAACAATAGACAAATCTCAAAGTAATTATGATGAAATAGGTTGTCCGAAGGATCAAAATGGTTAATCAACTATTGCAGCAAATTGGGTTAAACCCGAATGTTCCGATAGTATCTAAGCCCGTTGAGTTCATATGATGAAAGCGAATCCCAGTCCTCATAGCTAAAACTACGGAATAATGCATCAAATGCTGGTGCCAAGGATCAATCCATGAACGTGAGAAATGAGCTTTTGAAGCATGTATGGGAGTTATGAGCTTTTATAGCAAGAAATAAAAGGACAAACTTCATAGCTGGCTACCACTGCAGCACTAGTGGCTCACACCACTAGGTAGCAGACAACTAGAAAATTCACTATTTTGTTGCGTTTCAATTTTCAAACTTGACAAGCTATGCAAATATCAAGTATAAGGCAAAAATATACCACCACCATCAAAGACATGTAAAGAAATTGACCTTCTCCTTTATATAAATAAAAAATATTCATTCTTTACAAGACTATTCTCCAGACTAGGCCTTGAATACAGAAAGAAAGAAGAAAATGGTAAAAGTGAGCTGGGGCAACCTCCTTAAGATATATATGAAGCTGTCTCCTCCGAGTCATTGCTACAAGACTCCTTGATTTCTTTAACAATGACGGGCTTGCGCCCAGCTCCACGACTGGCACACCCGCCACGCTAAAACCTCAGCCTCGGCCAGTTAGAGGCGCTATGCTAACTCGCTATGATAACTCTCTGCACACATTCATAAACATTAGTAACTGCATTTCATGCATATATGGCATATGCATCGTATACTTTTCTGTGTTTTGTTGTTTTTATACTTACAAATACGTGCTCGTCGGAGAGCCTCGCCACCGCTAACTTAAGGCATGCCACTTCATACACCTGACACATCTCATTGTAATCAGAGATGGACACCTACAGAATAAGACAGGAGTAGCCAATAAGAGGGTGGAATAATTCTCAAACAGTTGTTAGAAGAAGAAAAGAATGTTTACATGAGTGTAGCCCGGTGGAGACATCCGATAGGGGCTCAAAAGATGGGTCTCTAGCAGGCCCTGTGCTATCTGACCCGTATGATCCAAAATAAAGGAGAAAGAGGAGCCTAGGTCGTGCTCTAGCTTGCCGACGACAAAAGTCGTATCGGTAGCCTTAGAATAAAGCATAAAGCATAGTCACTTGTTGCGCTACAGTCGCTGCTAGAATAAAGCATAGTCAGCAAATAAAAGAAAAGACACTTGGGCAAAGCCAAGAACAAAATAAAAGGGAATAAAACCCACCTGTAATGGGGCATCACACTGAACCCTATCAAGTTCCTCTACCTCGGTAAAGGGGTCAAACTCGGACAGAGGAGGGATATGGACCAAGAGCTGAGTCCGCACGAAGATGGCATAAGCGCCAGGTACAAAAGCATCCAGATGATTAGTGGCAGCATACCCTCTCCATGTAGCCGCAATATCTTGCTTCAGCCTGATAGACCAAGTGGATAGCACGTAGTACGACACATCATGAGGCACTCTCCTCCTGTCTAGGCCAAGCTCCCACCCATACACCCTCTCTTCGAGGTAGTACATGTTATAAAACAGACTGAGGAGGAGAAGCCATCTATGCTGATACCCGACAGCTGCCTAGATGAAGTCGGGATAGTCAGTCACCTCCCCCCATGGGTATCTCATTACCTGCAAAGTTACAAAAAAAGAGAGAAAGAGAAAAAGAGGAAAAAAAAAGAAAAGAAAGAAATCAAAACCAATAAAATGAAAAAAGAAAGAAAAAAGGAAAAGAAAAAGAAAAGCAAAAAAGAATAAAATAAAAAGCAGTGAGAGATAGCTACTTACCCGGTCTCAGGACAAACTGTTCAGCAACTATCGGAACACTGACACCTTGGAGGTAGTATGTGCATACCTCCAGCCGAATCTCCATGCTCGACCTCAAGGGAGAGTCCCTGCATTAATGTCAGCATCAAAGTCGTACAAGCTCAGCATAGGGAGGACCCGGTGCTCACAAGCCCAAATCTGTACCAAGAATAAAGCATAGGTCAATAAGTAAATAAAAGAGCAAGAAGAAAATAGAAAAGAGAGAGAAGCATAAAAAGAGTATGATGTTATACCTTGATAATGCGCCAGTAGCCAACCTTCAGGTGCGCTCCTCAGACACACTGGTCCATCTCGTAGTACAAATACGACAGGGTAGCAGCTGCCCAGTTAAACTGCCTCGTCGCATCTAGGTCCTATAGAGGTGGGCAACAGCGCCAAATCTGCATCGTTACCATGGTTAGTAAGGTAGTCGACAGCCGATAAAAGAGATAGGCTCGTGCTATCGCATCCACATCTAGCTCCGCCACATGATCCCAGGGCATGTCCTCGTAATGAGAGATAATGCTCTCGTAGTGTACCTTATTATCCGAGACAATGGGCTCCACCCCGATAGCAAGTAGGAGGCTTGCCTGCAGGCCAGGCCGATCCAAAGTCCTCATCTGGTCTTCAAAAACAATTGATCATCCTCTGAAAGGAAGCCCGTGATGGTGACAAAGTCCATCAGAGTGATGGTAATCTCCCTGAATGGCAGATTTAAGGTGTGGGTAGTATCCATCCATCGCTCCATAAGCACCAAAATACTAGAGGGTAGGCTCCACCCCTACATCAGGGGAAGAGTGTCGACAAAGCGTCCAAAGCCAACCTCCTAGTGTGGTCTTGGACTTGCACAGGTCGAAACACTTATTGGCCACATAGGTGGTGTCGCCAGACTTTTCACGCTTCACGCTCTTCTGCAAATGTTTTCGCCGAAATCCCAAACCCCGGAAGGATCCGAAAACATCAATTTTATTTTGGGTTTATTTTGGAAAGAGTTGATAAAAATCTTTTTGGATACGCGATGCCGATAAATCGGTCTTATAAAACATTTGAGTCGCCACCCATCCATCATTCATCCATAATATATATAGCAAAAATGACTAAAAGACCCGCTCTTGCCTTATGGTTAAAGGCGGGCCACAAACCGAGTTTAATAATATAGTTAAAAGGAAATAACAAATATTAAATCTCAAAATACCATAATCACAACAGATTAATTGACTTGGTTTGATTAAAACTCAATTTGCCCATTATTGATCATTTTTTTGGATTAAGATTAAGAATCTATTTAATGAAATGAAATTAAGACAAAAAGTAATCTGGGACTGGAAGATAGTCGCGTCACGCAGCTGTTCTATGGAAGAACAGTCGCGTGGCGCAGCTCCTATCTTTTATTCTGGGGTTTGTAATAGTTGCATCACGCAGCTGTTCTATGAAGAACAGTTGCATGACGGAACTCTGGTTATGGTCCTATAGACTAGAACAGTTGCGTCACGCAGCTGTTCTATGAAGAACAGTCGCGTGACGGAAATCCTAGCTACGTGACGGAACTGTTCGTGACTTATTTAAAATGCTCAGACATATTGATTATTTATTTACAGCAAAACGTTAAATACAAGTATAAAGCAAAATATAAGCTGAGTACGCGAACAGCTGCGTCACGCAGGTGGTCGAATCCAGGCTAAGAGCTTTTGGACATGAACAGTCGCGTCACGCAGGTAGTAGCTGCGTGACGCGGCTGCTCTGGTCCGCAACTACCTTTCAAACTACTCTTTTTTACGTGTTCTTTTTGTCAAAAGTGATTAAAATTAATCCAGGAGAGTTCAACAGTGGGCAAACTTACGTTTTATCAATAACAGGTCAACTAGACACTATGAAAATGAGATTTTAAGAGATAAAATACTAGAAATGAAAGATAAAGCTTAGATTAGTTACCTTGCCCTCAGATTCGAGGATTGCATACGCTGAGATTAACTTAGAAACGTTGTTTCACGATTCCAGAAGTGTAGTCACTAAATCTTTTCACAAAATAAATCGTTTTCTTTTTTCTTTCTTTCCTCTCTTTTCCTTTTCTTATCTTTTTTTTTTGATTTTGAATCTAAAATATCTATGACTCGATCTTCCCCAAGTTTACTCAGTTGAATTCTTAAGGAAGAACTCTAGTCGTTACCCTAAAAACTTAAACTCAAAATGCGATATTTCTTAGAGGAAATGAGAGCAAAGTGTCAAAAGTCCCGTTTTTGCTGCAAAATGTTGTATTTATATGGCTAGGGCAACAGAGGATAGTCGCGTCACGCAGGTAATAGCTGCGTGACGCACCCGTAAGCTGCGTGACGCGACTTACTTTTAGTACAGTTGCCGCGTATCCATACAAACAGTGCAGGCCGTTACACGGGTGCGCGCCAGAGGTGTTAGTCCTGTTAGAGCTGCGTGACGCGGCTAAGAGTGCCGTCACGCAGGTTATAGCTGCGTGACGCAACCTTAATGCGGGTCAGGCTCCTCTGGGCGGTTTGGTTCAAATTTTGGTTCAAACACTTTTGGTTGATCGTGATGCCTTGTTCCTTATCCTCATATCATCATCGGGTCAGGTGGGGGCATAAAATTACGCGTCCAACGGTTTGCCCCCCCACTTTATCATTAATTATATAAATGATTAATGTTAAAGTGGTCCATTGACGCACCTTCTATCTGGCAATCATTCCCGAAGCTCGGTTTGATTGGCTTGGAAAGATGCTGAATCAATCATCTGGACACCTTCTAAGCTCGGTTTGATCGGCTTTGTCGATTTCCATTGAATATGTGAATGAATTCAAAGCTCGGTTTGATTGGCTTTGAAGACACCTCCGAGGCTCAGTTTGATCGGCCTGAAGGATTTTGGACTGAATAACTGGTCGCCTTCTCAGCTCAGTT